>NW_025803119.1:0-3439 GCF_021613505.1 Equus quagga
CCTCATATTCTCCAATATATCCTATTGCTTGCCATTTTTATTTGTCACAGTCATTACAGCTCCAGCTCATGGGCTGCTTCCCGCATGCCACATGCTGCCCTGTGTGCTTGCTACATATTCATTGAATCCTCACCACAATGAGAGGAACTACTACTTTCCCCTTTTATAAATGAGGAAACCGAAGCCCAGAGAGGGTAAACTGTGGTTAAGGTCTCCCACCCTCTCTCACCTAGGAAGTGGTGGAACAACGTATCAGGCTGCCCGGCTGCCATAACAAAACACCACAGACTGCGTGGTTTTAACAACAGAAATCATTTTTCTCACAGTTCTGGAGACAAGAAGTTCAAGATCAAGGTGCTGTCAGGGTTGGTTTCTGGTGAAGGCTCCCTTCCTGGCTTCCTTCTCACTGTGTCCTGGCCTTTCCTTTGTTCCTCAGGGAGAGAGAAGAGGGAGGGGGAGGAAGATGGAGGGGGAGCAATGGGGGGGTGGGGAGGAAGGAAGTGGGGGGAGGATAGGAGGAGGGGGAGACGGGGGAGAAGGAGAGAGGGGGAGGGAGGGGGAGAGAGATCTGGTGTCTTTTCTGATGAGGATTTTTAGGCTGCTTAATTTTAAAATGGCTTATGATGAGGATTTTTAGGCTGGTTAGTTTTAAAACTACAGATGAGATTCAGGCTCCAAGGAGTGGAATTTGTTTGCCCCTTTGTTGGGAAACATTTACATTTCTAAGGGAAACCTCTATCTGTGAAGATGCCTCCCTCTCTGTGCCAGGAAGAAGGGGGGATGGTCTTATCTCTAGAAGCTCTTAATCAATGCCAGAGGCAAGAACTTAAGTTGGTTACTGTCTGGCAACCTCATGTAACTGACCCTCCCCCCCACAAATCCTCCTTTGTCTTTAGCCGAGGATAAAATTCAAGTGGTGACTTCTGCCATTTACTCAATCCTGCCATTTACTCAATCCGGTTTGATTCTTATCTAAAAGTTGTGGGACCGCCAAATGGCCAGACCAAATGGGCACTGATACCATTTTAACTTTTTTACATATTCTTTGTCTTGTAAAGAGATAACTCACATACCTATGCCTTAAATTTAGCCCTAACCCTCAACTCGGGGCAGCAGCAGGAGCTCTGACTGCCCGTGGGTCCTGTCCCCACGCACCAGCTCTGCCTGCCCATGGGTCCTGTCCCCATGCCAGCAGGGGCAGCAGCAGCGGCTCTGCCTGCCCATGGGCTCTGTCCCCATGCCAGCGGGGGCAGCAGAAGCGGCGGCAGCAGAAGCTCTGACTGCCCATGGGTCCTGTCCCCATGCTATTCTATACTAGTCTCTAAATAAAAGAGCACCACTGCCAGATCTTAAGAGTCTAAAGAAATCTTTCTTTCGACTCCTCGGCTCACCGACCCCGCATCATTTTCCTCTTCTCATAAGGCACCAATCCTATCAAACCAGGGCCCCACTCCTATGACCTCATTTAACCTTAATTACCTCCTTAACACCCCCTCTTCAAATACAATCACATTACTGGTTAGGGCCTCAAAATTTGAATTTAAGGGCATACAGTCAGTCCACAACATTCCACCATTTTGTCCACCAAAATTCATGTCTTTCTTACATACAAAACATAACACCCCTCCCAATAGCCCCCAGGAGTCTTAACCCATTCCAGCTTTAACTCTAAAGTCTGAAGTCCAAAGCCTCATTTAAACATTATCTGAATCAGGTGTGGGTAGGACTCAAGGTATGATTCATCCTGAGGCAAAATTCCTCTTTAGCTGTGAACCTGTGAAATCAGACAAGTCATGTGCTTCCAAAATACAGTGGTGGGACGGGCATAAGACAGACATTCCCATTCCAAAAGGCAGAAATGGGAAAGAAGAAAGGGGTGACAGGTTCCAAGCAAGTCCAAAACCTAGCAAGGCAAACTCCTTTGGCTCTTTTTTTTTTTTTTAAAGATTTTATTTTTTTCCTTTTTCTCCCCAAAGCCCCCGGTACATAGTTGTATATTCTTCGTTGTGGGTCCTTCTAGTTGTGGCATGTGGGACACTGCCTCAGTGTGGTTTGATGAGCAGTGCCATGTCCGTGCCCAGGACTCCAACCAACGAAACACTGGGCCGCCTGCAGCGGAGCGCGCGAACTTAACCACTCGGCCATGGGGCCAGCCCCTCCTTTGGCTCTTAATGCATGCTACGACTGAATGTTTGTGCACCCCGCCCCCAAGTTCATACTCTGAAACCCTAATCCCCAGTGCAACGGTATTTGGAGGTGGAGTGTAGGGAGGTAATTAGATTAGGCCATGAGGGTGGGGCCCTCACAAAAGCCTAATGCCCTTACAAAAGAGGAAGAAACATGCTATCTTTCTCTCCACCATGTGAGGACACAATGAGAAGAAGGCCATCGCAAACCAGGAGGTGTGTCCTCGCCAGACACCAGGTCTGCCAGCACGTTTGTTGTTTAAGCCACCCAGTCCACGGTACTCTGCTACAGCAGCCTGCACCAATGACGACAAGGCTCGAGAATAGTCCTCTGGCCGCATGGTCTACTTCCAGGCCCGCTGCAGGCAGTAGCGGCAACCTGAGGCTCTTGGCCTTGGCCCACTTGTGAGGCACTAGGTGCTGTAGCCTGGCCACTGAAACAAACAGAGCAAACACACGACAAATGGGGCTTGACTCTGTTTTTTTGGAATACATTTTTTATTTATACCAAGTACCTTCTTCTTTCTAAAGTTCATTTTGTTTTTTTGGTTGGTTGGTTAGTTTTGTTTTATTGAGGTCACATTTGGTTTACAACATTATACAAATGTCAGGTGTACATCATTACATTTCGACTTCTGTATAGCCTGCATCGTGTTCACCACCAGAAGTCTAGTTACCATCTGTCACTGTACACATGCGCCCCTTTACCCCTTTCCCCCTCCCCCTACCTCCTTCCCCTCCAGTAACCACCAATATGTTCTCTGTATCCATGTGTTTATCTTCCACATGTCGATGAAAATAATCCATAACCAATCTATAAAAGAAAATTTGGGTGAGTTTATTCTGAGCTGAAATCTGAGGACCATGGCCCGGGGCCTTTCTTCCCAAAGAAAGAAAGGGCACCAAGGAAGTGCCGTATACAGAGTGGTTATATACCCCTGTACAGGACGTTTCACATATGATTGAAATGTCCGTCCCACAATAGTCACAAGATTGCCCTGTTGGCACAGTGCTTGATGGACACAGCAGGTAGTGGGTCTGCTGTCTCAGAGGGCGTAGCAGGAGGCAAGTCTATTGTCTTGAGCTGGGTGGCCACAGGTGAGCGCAGCAATCAGTTCCTAGCCTAAGGAAAGATGCTTAATCCTTAAGGAGATGCCAACGTTGGGAGGGGGAGGGAAGTTGCACCTTTATCTCAAGGGCCTTTGCTCTTGCCATAGGGAATCTCTAAAGCAGATATACAATGCATGCTCAAT
>NW_025803120.1:0-1273 GCF_021613505.1 Equus quagga
TTGGGAAGAAAGGCCCCGGGCCATGGTCCTCAGATTTCAGCTCAGAAAAAACTCACCCGAATTTTCATTTACAGATTGGTTATGGATTATTTTCGTCGACAATTGCTATCATTGATTTGGAGGATTATCACTTGGACACTTGAAATTTTTGGCCCATTCTTTCCTTCTACCAGCACGTCTCGGCAGCTTCCCCCCGCTGGGTGTTCCCGGGAACACAGACATTTCAGATTTGCCCCAGGAAGGCATAACTGAGAAGCCAAATTTGCTACAGAAAAAGGGAAAAGAAATCATTGGCTGTTTTTTAAAGTGGAAGCAAAAATGATCTTTATTGTTGCTATTGTTATTTTGGTGTCTGAGCTTCTTGCTTTGCAGTGTGGAAGGAACTGACTTCACTTTCCTGCCAGGCTTTGTGAGGCTGTTTCATGTAGAATCAGAACAGAAGAGGGAACCTCCCCTTGCAGAGCTGCCCTCACTGTTCCCTGGGCTCCACAGGACTCTGTCCCCGACTTCAGCCCTCACACCAGCTCCTACTTCTGTGTCCTCTCTCTTGGAAGGGAGTGAGACCATGGCTTTAGTAACCAGACAGACTTGAGCTTGAATCCTGCCTCCACTACTTACTTGTTGGGTGACCCTTAGCAAACTTCAGAACCTCTGAGTCTCATTCGATGAGCTGTCAAATGGTGATAATAGTAACTGGAAGCATTTTTGTAAAGATTTTGGGGCAACAGGTACATATTGCATGGTACACAGCAAGTACACAATAAATGGTAGCTCTTGTAGTCAAGATGTCAGCTGGAGCCTCTAGGCCTCTTGAGATGGAGATAAGATCTCTTAAATCTTAGCACACGGGAGAGTGTAAGATTTCCCAAGATTCCTGCAAATGCACAGAAGGCTTTTGTTCCAAGGGTCAATCATATCTGACTTAGAACTCAGCTTCCTCTTGCTTGTGGGTTGTCTCACACGTGTGCCCTCTCTGATGGGTCACAGCAACTCAAATATGAAACTCAGCTCCTTCCTTAGTTTCTGCAAAACTGCACTCCACAAGATTTGGGGAGGAAATCCAGGAAGAGTTTCCGTCTCAGAAATACAGGCTTAGCAGCTTCAAATGGAATCTTAGACATTCCTACTCTGAAAATGCCTGCCAGCCACCCTCCACCAGGGCATTTTTGTGGACTCCTTCACCCCTCACAGCGCCCTGTCGTCACACAGCCTCCCTGGCTCCGCTTTCTGTACTCCCTTCCCTCAGAGCAAAGTGTATCTTCCCTTTTTTTCC
>NW_025803121.1:0-1983 GCF_021613505.1 Equus quagga
TTTTCATTTTTTGGGCTTCTGCCCATAGTTTTAGCTTAAGCAGCTTATCAAACTATTTCCTGGATCAAAGATCATCTTTCCCTAGGAGAAATCCCAGTGGCAACTATAATTTTTACTCCCCTCACCCACATTATTATTGTTTTTTACTTTATTATAGGATAAAGTACAAAATTCTTTTTGTCTACCTAAAAAATCCAAGTGACAATTTAAAACTGATACTAATATGAACTCAGTGGATTATATAGATTCTAATCTATATGTGGAAATCAATAGCTCTGCTATACACCTCCAATCACCAATTAGAAATTTGTTGCAAAAAATATCGCATTTACAATGGCAACAAAAGCTTATAAATAAACTTAATAAGAAATGTACATGGGGACTGGCCCCGTGGCCGAGTGGTTAAGTTCGCGCGCTCTGCTGCAGGCGGCCCAGTGTTTCGTTGGTTCGAATTCTGGACGCGGACATGGCACTGCTCATCAAACCACGCTGAGGCAGCCACATGCCACAACTAGAAGGACCCACAATGAAGAATATACAAGTATGTACTGGGAGGCTTTGGGGAGAAAAAGGAAAAAGAAAAAAAGAAACAAATGTACATGAATAGTATGAAAAAAATGTTATCTTTATTGAAAAGCTTAGAAGAACCACTGGCCATTTTTCTGAGAGGCGTTCCCTTTCATGTGTTGTGCTCTCTACCAGCTTGTTGCCAAGAACTCAATACAACAAAAGTAAGTAGAAAATGGTCTCTGCTTTAAAAACCTTCCCCTGACTTTCCCCATTAATATCCCTCCCTCTGTAGGTGCATAGATATCACTCTGTCCGATGTCCCACGTATCAGGGCAAGGTGTTCTGTTTCAGAAAACAGAGCCAACTTACACACTGCCGTATGCAGAACTTGGTGAGAGGATGGTGTTCGAGGGCAAGTCACTTCTTGCTGGCACAGCATTGGAAGAGAAGTGAGCAGTGGAGAGATGAGGACACAGAGCCTCGGCTTGCAGTTGGAACCTTGGATTGAAGTCCAGGGCTTGGAATACCAGCACTGGGCCCTGGGGGAGTCGCTGAGCCTCAGGTTGTTTTGTTTATCCATAAAATGAGGATGGTAATTGTGTCCCCATTACAGGGATGTGCTGGTACTCAGGTAGATCAGTGAGGGTGAAAGTGCCTGCTGGAGGAAGTGCTGCATCTGTGGGGTCAGGCCGGGGCCTTGCAGGTCCATGTGGCAGAAACCCTGCCTGACCCAGATAAAACAAAAGGGAATTTATGCATTTGCTTAATTGAAATATCCATAAATATTCTCTAGGATTCTAGCTCCAGACAGCTGTCTCCTGGGGCTCCAGCAATACCATCCTGATTGGCTTCTCTCCATTTTCCCACAGACTTTCTATTTTGTCTTTTACTAGGAGATATGAATTAACAAATGCCCACTAAAATCAGGGAAATACTCTCCAGTCCCCCCCCACTCCCTGTCGACTTACATTGGGTCTTTACTCACTGGTGTTACATCCAGGGCCTTGGGCCTGTGAGTTTGAGACCCATAATTAGTCTCAGAGTTGGGAATAAAGGAGCTCTCAGCCCAGCCCTAGCCTTGTTCCCTAAACACTGGTTTTTAGCCAGTTCCTTTTCTCCTCGCACCAGGAAATGAGGGAGCTAGACACTTGAAAGACAAATTCTTATTTGGGAGGTGGACAGGAGACATACAGCAGGGCCACACTTAGTAAACACAGATGGAACTGAATTGGACGTCCCCGTCCAGCCACTGGCTCAAGTTGGTAGTGGTCATAATCCTTATTTGCAAAGGAAGGACTTCTGGCTTTTCCATTTGGGGAAAAAGACAATCCTACTACTCAAGGCAGGCAGGCAGGCAGGAAGGAATAGAAACTAGTCTGTGCTCTAAAAAACATTCCCCTGATTGCTGAAGGAAAGAAAGAAAAATAAGAAGAAGGAAGGTGGGGCCAGCCCCGTGGCCGAGTGGTTAAGTTC
>NW_025803122.1:0-1273 GCF_021613505.1 Equus quagga
GGAAAAAAAGGGAAGATACACTTTGCTCTGAGGGAAGGGAGTACAGAAAGCGGAGCCAGGGAGGCTGTGTGACGACAGGGCGCTGTGAGGGGTGAAGGAGTCCACAAAAATGCCCTGGTGGAGGGTGGCTGGCAGGCATTTTCAGAGTAGGAATGTCTAAGATTCCATTTGAAGCTGCTAAGCCTGTATTTCTGAGACGGAAACTCTTCCTGGATTTCCTCCCCAAATCTTGTGGAGTGCAGTTTTGCAGAAACTAAGGAAGGAGCTGAGTTTCATATTTGAGTTGCTGTGACCCATCAGAGAGGGCACACGTGTGAGACAACCCACAAGCAAGAGGAAGCTGAGTTCTAAGTCAGATATGATTGACCCTTGGAACAAAAGCCTTCTGTGCATTTGCAGGAATCTTGGGAAATCTTACACTCTCCCGTGTGCTAAGATTTAAGAGATCTTATCTCCATCTCAAGAGGCCTAGAGGCTCCAGCTGACATCTTGACTACAAGAGCTACCATTTATTGTGTACTTGCTGTGTACCATGCAATATGTACCTGTTGCCCCAAAATCTTTACAAAAATGCTTCCAGTTACTATTATCACCATTTGACAGCTCATCGAATGAGACTCAGAGGTTCTGAAGTTTGCTAAGGGTCACCCAACAAGTAAGTAGTGGAGGCAGGATTCAAGCTCAAGTCTGTCTGGTTACTAAAGCCATGGTCTCACTCCCTTCCAAGAGAGAGGACACAGAAGTAGGAGCTGGTGTGAGGGCTGAAGTCGGGGACAGAGTCCTGTGGAGCCCAGGGAACAGTGAGGGCAGCTCTGCAAGGGGAGGTTCCCTCTTCTGTTCTGATTCTACATGAAACAGCCTCACAAAGCCTGGCAGGAAAGTGAAGTCAGTTCCTTCCACACTGCAAAGCAAGAAGCTCAGACACCAAAATAACAATAGCAACAATAAAGATCATTTTTGCTTCCACTTTAAAAAACAGCCAATGATTTCTTTTCCCTTTTTCTGTAGCAAATTTGGCTTCTCAGTTATGCCTTCCTGGGGCAAATCTGAAATGTCTGTGTTCCCGGGAACACCCAGCGGGGGGAAGCTGCCGAGACGTGCTGGTAGAAGGAAAGAATGGGCCAAAAATTTCAAGTGTCCAAGTGATAATCCTCCAAATCAATGATAGCAATTGTCGACGAAAATAATCCATAACCAATCTGTAAATGAAAATTCGGGTGAGTTTTTTCTGAGCTGAAATCTGAGGACCATGGCCCGGGGCCTTTCTTCCCAA
>NW_025803123.1:0-1983 GCF_021613505.1 Equus quagga
GAACTTAACCACTCGGCCACGGGGCTGGCCCCACCTTCCTTCTTCTTATTTTTCTTTCTTTCCTTCAGCAATCAGGGGAATGTTTTTTAGAGCACAGACTAGTTTCTATTCCTTCCTGCCTGCCTGCCTGCCTTGAGTAGTAGGATTGTCTTTTTCCCCAAATGGAAAAGCCAGAAGTCCTTCCTTTGCAAATAAGGATTATGACCACTACCAACTTGAGCCAGTGGCTGGACGGGGACGTCCAATTCAGTTCCATCTGTGTTTACTAAGTGTGGCCCTGCTGTATGTCTCCTGTCCACCTCCCAAATAAGAATTTGTCTTTCAAGTGTCTAGCTCCCTCATTTCCTGGTGCGAGGAGAAAAGGAACTGGCTAAAAACCAGTGTTTAGGGAACAAGGCTAGGGCTGGGCTGAGAGCTCCTTTATTCCCAACTCTGAGACTAATTATGGGTCTCAAACTCACAGGCCCAAGGCCCTGGATGTAACACCAGTGAGTAAAGACCCAATGTAAGTCGACAGGGAGTGGGGGGGGACTGGAGAGTATTTCCCTGATTTTAGTGGGCATTTGTTAATTCATATCTCCTAGTAAAAGACAAAATAGAAAGTCTGTGGGAAAATGGAGAGAAGCCAATCAGGATGGTATTGCTGGAGCCCCAGGAGACAGCTGTCTGGAGCTAGAATCCTAGAGAATATTTATGGATATTTCAATTAAGCAAATGCATAAATTCCCTTTTGTTTTATCTGGGTCAGGCAGGGTTTCTGCCACATGGACCTGCAAGGCCCCGGCCTGACCCCACAGATGCAGCACTTCCTCCAGCAGGCACTTTCACCCTCACTGATCTACCTGAGTACCAGCACATCCCTGTAATGGGGACACAATTACCATCCTCATTTTATGGATAAACAAAACAACCTGAGGCTCAGCGACTCCCCCAGGGCCCAGTGCTGGTATTCCAAGCCCTGGACTTCAATCCAAGGTTCCAACTGCAAGCCGAGGCTCTGTGTCCTCATCTCTCCACTGCTCACTTCTCTTCCAATGCTGTGCCAGCAAGAAGTGACTTGCCCTCGAACACCATCCTCTCACCAAGTTCTGCATACGGCAGTGTGTAAGTTGGCTCTGTTTTCTGAAACAGAACACCTTGCCCTGATACGTGGGACATCGGACAGAGTGATATCTATGCACCTACAGAGGGAGGGATATTAATGGGGAAAGTCAGGGGAAGGTTTTTAAAGCAGAGACCATTTTCTACTTACTTTTGTTGTATTGAGTTCTTGGCAACAAGCTGGTAGAGAGCACAACACATGAAAGGGAACGCCTCTCAGAAAAATGGCCAGTGGTTCTTCTAAGCTTTTCAATAAAGATAACATTTTTTTCATACTATTCATGTACATTTGTTTCTTTTTTTCTTTTTCCTTTTTCTCCCCAAAGCCTCCCAGTACATACTTGTATATTCTTCATTGTGGGTCCTTCTAGTTGTGGCATGTGGCTGCCTCAGCGTGGTTTGATGAGCAGTGCCATGTCCGCGTCCAGAATTCGAACCAACGAAACACTGGGCCGCCTGCAGCAGAGCGCGCGAACTTAACCACTCGGCCACGGGGCCAGTCCCCATGTACATTTCTTATTAAGTTTATTTATAAGCTTTTGTTGCCATTGTAAATGCGATATTTTTTGCAACAAATTTCTAATTGGTGATTGGAGGTGTATAGCAGAGCTATTGATTTCCACATATAGATTAGAATCTATATAATCCACTGAGTTCATATTAGTATCAGTTTTAAATTGTCACTTGGATTTTTTAGGTAGACAAAAAGAATTTTGTACTTTATCCTATAATAAAGTAAAAAACAATAATAATGTGGGTGAGGGGAGTAAAAATTATAGTTGCCACTGGGATTTCTCCTAGGGAAAGATGATCTTTGATCCAGGAAATAGTTTGATAAGCTGCTTAAGCTAAAACTATGGGCAGAAGCCCAAAAAATGAAAA
>NW_025803124.1:0-1207 GCF_021613505.1 Equus quagga
AAGAAGAAGGAAGGTGGGGCCAGCCCCGTGGCCGAGTGGTTAAGTTCACGTGCTCAGCTTTGGCAGCCCAGGGTTTTGCTGATTCAGATCCTGGGCGTGGACATGGCACCACTCATCAGGCCACGCTGAGGCAGCATCCCACATGCCACAACTAAAAGGACCCACAACTATAATATACAATTATGTACTGGGGGTATTTGGGGGAGAAAAAGCAGAAAGAAAGAAAGAAAAAGATTGGCAACAGTTGTTAGCTCAGGTGCCAATCTTAAAAAGAAGAAGGAAGGGAAGAGAGGAAGGGAAGGAAGGAAGGAAAAAGTAAATGAAGGGAAAGAAGAAAATATGGAAGAGAAAGGGAGAAGAAGAAGGAGGAGGAGGAGGAGAACAAGAAAGAGGAGAAGGAGGGAGAGTAAAGAGGGGATGAAGGTGCACGCAGGGCCAGAGCTGGAGGAGCAGGCAAAAGGACTTTTCCTGAACTATTCCTTTTCTCCATGCATCTCTGTTCCTCCAGGTTTCTGTGGACATCTGTTTCCAGTTTTTAAACTTAATTTTATGACATAAAAGTCAGATAGGCTCGTTATAAATAACAGAAAGCTGTAAAGAAGCTGGAAAGCACTCCCTGATCTCACTGATTGGTTGTGACCTGAAGTTTGGAGCCCAGGCCTAGAGACGCGTGCAACTCTGGACCTCTGGCCTCTCCTCTCTCCACTCCCTGCATTCACTGTGCTCCAATCACAGTGGTCTTTGTTCTATCTGGTCCTGCCTTGGTGCACAACTGTTGCCCTGGAGCCTGGAGTACTCGGCCCCACCCCACCCCATTTCTTTATGCCTGGGTCTTTCAAATATTTTAGGTTTGAACTCAAATATTGAAGGCCCAACTCTTTCCCTGCCACCCAGTCACTTTCTAACATATCTCTGAACTTATTTATTTATTTTGATGAGGAAGATTGGCCCTGACCTAACATCTGTGCCAGTCTTCCTCTATTTTGTATGCGGGATGCTGCCACAGCATAGTTCAATGAGTGGTGTGTGGGTCTGTGTCAGGGATCCAAGCCCCCAAACCCCAGGCTGTGGAGGCGGAGTGTGCAAACGTAACCCACTATGTCACCAGGCAGCCCCTGAGCTTATTTTTTTATAGTCCTTATAACCATGTAAATGTGTCATCTTTACTGGTTCCCTTGTTTAATTGTGGTCTCCCCAAGTTAAAATG
>NW_025803125.1:0-1207 GCF_021613505.1 Equus quagga
CATTTTAACTTGGGGAGACCACAATTAAACAAGGGAACCAGTAAAGATGACACATTTACATGGTTATAAGGACTATAAAAAAATAAGCTCAGGGGCTGCCTGGTGACATAGTGGGTTACGTTTGCACACTCCGCCTCCACAGCCTGGGGTTTGGGGGCTTGGATCCCTGACACAGACCCACACACCACTCATTGAACTATGCTGTGGCAGCATCCCGCATACAAAATAGAGGAAGACTGGCACAGATGTTAGGTCAGGGCCAATCTTCCTCATCAAAATAAATAAATAAGTTCAGAGATATGTTAGAAAGTGACTGGGTGGCAGGGAAAGAGTTGGGCCTTCAATATTTGAGTTCAAACCTAAAATATTTGAAAGACCCAGGCATAAAGAAATGGGGTGGGGTGGGGCCGAGTACTCCAGGCTCCAGGGCAACAGTTGTGCACCAAGGCAGGACCAGATAGAACAAAGACCACTGTGATTGGAGCACAGTGAATGCAGGGAGTGGAGAGAGGAGAGGCCAGAGGTCCAGAGTTGCACGCGTCTCTAGGCCTGGGCTCCAAACTTCAGGTCACAACCAATCAGTGAGATCAGGGAGTGCTTTCCAGCTTCTTTACAGCTTTCTGTTATTTATAACGAGCCTATCTGACTTTTATGTCATAAAATTAAGTTTAAAAACTGGAAACAGATGTCCACAGAAACCTGGAGGAACAGAGATGCATGGAGAAAAGGAATAGTTCAGGAAAAGTCCTTTTGCCTGCTCCTCCAGCTCTGGCCCTGCGTGCACCTTCATCCCCTCTTTACTCTCCCTCCTTCTCCTCTTTCTTGTTCTCCTCCTCCTCCTCCTTCTTCTTCTCCCTTTCTCTTCCATATTTTCTTCTTTCCCTTCATTTACTTTTTCCTTCCTTCCTTCCCTTCCTCTCTTCCCTTCCTTCTTCTTTTTAAGATTGGCACCTGAGCTAACAACTGTTGCCAATCTTTTTCTTTCTTTCTTTCTGCTTTTTCTCCCCCAAATACCCCCAGTACATAATTGTATATTATAGTTGTGGGTCCTTTTAGTTGTGGCATGTGGGATGCTGCCTCAGCGTGGCCTGATGAGTGGTGCCATGTCCACGCCCAGGATCTGAATCAGCAAAACCCTGGGCTGCCAAAGCTGAGCACGTGAACTTAACCACTCGGCCACGGGGCTGGCCCCACCTTCCTTCTTCTT
>NW_025803126.1:0-1832 GCF_021613505.1 Equus quagga
GTTTTCCTTTCATTTTGGCTGAAATATTATTTGCCTTACCTAAATATTTCCTAATATGAAGATCAGAATTTATTACTTTGTTTAACAGTTTTTTCTTTTCAAACTGCTGGCTTTTCACATATTTGGCTGTTCGCTACTCTTTCTTGGCAAGAGCCAACTCTTTTTTTTCTAGATATTGTTCTAGGGGAGAAAATTGTCCAGAAGAGGTTACTTTATTTGCTTTTGTTCCAAATATTCTAACAAACTAATCTATAATGACCTTACATTAGCTCTCATTTAAAACAGTAATGATGTAAATACCACAGGCTGTGTCCACACAAATAAATGGAAGAATGATTTTCCTGATAGAATGGCCCAAGTGATTTCCAGGTTGGAGTCTAGTTTCCACTCGTATCTAGTCCTGTAGGTGTTTTCTTGTGACATTTTCCTTTTCATAGATATCCCTCATTGCTTATAGAAGTTTAGGGATGTTCCAAATTTCCTGGGATGAAGTTGGAGAGAGGTAGAGACATGTTTTTAATTAGGGAGGAAGATGCCTTAGGGATAAGCTGTTTGAATGATTGAAAGGCTAAAGGGCTTTACTATTACCAGGGGGAGTGCTCAGTCATTGGCTATTCTAGGAAGTCAAATCTCAACATTTGCCTTGTTAGGTACAGAGATACATTAATGGCCAGAGACATAAATGTCATCCTAAATCAACAAAGTAAAGTACCTTTTGGTAATTAACTGAGAAGAGATACATAGAAACAACCAATTTCAGTGTTTTTAAATTTGGGGGATTTTTGTTTTGTCAAATAATGGGCTTGCCCAAGTTAATTTCCACTAATTAGGTCAGTTTCTACATAGTCATGAGAATATATCAGCTTTGTTTTTCTTTGAAGAAATTTTCCCAGCAGGTGAGAATGTTTAATTATCTTTGCACAGTAAATATTTATGTTGTATTTGTGTCTTTCTATTCTAGGCATCCACACTGAATACTCTTACATTTATCTAAAAGTTTCAGATGATGGGGAGCCTGCGTGGAAATATGGAAAATGTGGCCACTTGAAACTATTTCTAGATCCACTGATCAGCCATACGTTATTATGTATTCTATGGTCACACATAGATACATGAGGTATATACAGTTACCTCATGTGAAGGAGGGAAGCACTGATTTTGAAGACTGAGGAAAAAAACCCAAGAGGTGAGTTCTTGTAACAAACAACAAGGGATATTCATTGAAAATTCATATATTTAATTTATATATATATTTAAATATAGTCAAGCCTTAAACGTCATATATTTTCATTGGAAGAGGTCTGAATTTAGTAAAGTAAGCTAGCAAAACATAGAAATTAACCAGAATATACAAAATGTATTTGTTTTTGGTATTACAACCTGACTGATGCTCATTGTCCATTTTGCCAAATAACAAAGAGAAACAGGTAATTGATTACACATACACTAATGGATCTATAATTTAGGTTCACGGGCTGTTATATTTTATGTGATATGTTTATATTTATAATTACTTTTAGATAGTTTTATTAGAGAATTTAAAATGATATATCGTGTGTTAGAATATAAAGGAATGAATGGCTATTTTGTTCTGGGGGCTTGATAAGAATTGTTATGTGTGAAGCTTTTAAAATTATCACAGCAACCATGTTTATACATATTCATAAATAAACCCATGTTCGGGGAAGGACCTTGCTTACTGTTACTTAACAAGGCATAAAACTGTAGTTATAAAGTACTATAGTAGTTTTCCACCTTAGGATTTTAATTTGTATTTTTTAAAAAACATATTCTTAAGAAACTATGATAAATTATCTTCTTAAAATAGAGAA
>NW_025803127.1:0-1834 GCF_021613505.1 Equus quagga
TTCTCTATTTTAAGAAGATAATTTATCATAGTTTCTTAAGAATATGTTTTTTAAAAAATACAAATTAAAATCCTAAGGTAGAAAACTACTATAGTACTTTATAACTACAGTTTTATGCCTTGTTAAGTAACAGTAAGCAAGGTCCATCCCCGAACATGGGTTTATTTATGAATATGTATAAACATGGTTGCTGTGATAATTTTAAAAGCTTCACACATAACAATTCTTATCAAGCCCCCAGAACAAAATAGCCATTCATTCCTTTATATTCTAACACACGATATATCATTTTAAATTCTCTAATAAAACTATCTAAAAGTAATTATAAATATAAACATATCACATAAAATATAACAGCCCGTGAACCTAAATTATAGATCCATTAGTGTATGTGTAATCAATTACCTGTTTCTCTTTGTTATTTGGCAAAATGGACAATGAGCATCAGTCAGGTTGTAATACCAAAAACAAATACATTTTGTATATTCTGGTTAATTTCTATGTTTTGCTAGCTTACTTTACTAAATTCAGACCTCTTCCAATGAAAATATATGACGTTTAAGGCTTGACTATATTTAAATATATATATAAATTAAATATATGAATTTTCAATGAATATCCCTTGTTGTTTGTTACAAGAACTCACCTCTTGGGTTTTTTTCCTCAGTCTTCAAAATCAGTGCTTCCCTCCTTCACATGAGGTAACTGTATATACCTCATGTATCTATGTGTGACCATAGAATACATAATAACGTATGGCTGATCAGTGGATCTAGAAATAGTTTCAAGTGGCCACATTTTCCATATTTCCACGCAGGCTCCCCATCATCTGAAACTTTTAGATAAATGTAAGAGTATTCAGTGTGGATGCCTAGAATAGAAAGACACAAATACAACATAAATATTTACTGTGCAAAGATAATTAAACATTCTCACCTGCTGGGAAAATTTCTTCAAAGAAAAACAAAGCTGATATATTCTCATGACTATGTAGAAACTGACCTAATTAGTGGAAATTAACTTGGGCAAGCCCATTATTTGACAAAACAAAAATCCCCCAAATTTAAAAACACTGAAATTGGTTGTTTCTATGTATCTCTTCTCAGTTAATTACCAAAAGGTACTTTACTTTGTTGATTTAGGATGACATTTATGTCTCTGGCCATTAATGTATCTCTGTACCTAACAAGGCAAATGTTGAGATTTGACTTCCTAGAATAGCCAATGACTGAGCACTCCCCCTGGTAATAGTAAAGCCCTTTAGCCTTTCAATCATTCAAACAGCTTATCCCTAAGGCATCTTCCTCCCTAATTAAAAACATGTCTCTACCTCTCTCCAACTTCATCCCAGGAAATTTGGAACATCCCTAAACTTCTATAAGCAATGAGGGATATCTATGAAAAGGAAAATGTCACAAGAAAACACCTACAGGACTAGATACGAGTGGAAACTAGACTCCAACCTGGAAATCACTTGGGCCATTCTATCAGGAAAATCATTCTTCCATTTATTTGTGTGGACACAGCCTGTGGTATTTACATCATTACTGTTTTAAATGAGAGCTAATGTAAGGTCATTATAGATTAGTTTGTTAGAATATTTGGAACAAAAGCAAATAAAGTAACCTCTTCTGGACAATTTTCTCCCCTAGAACAATACCTAGAGAAAAAAAAGATTTGGCTCTTGCCAAGAAAGAGTAGCGAACAGCCAAATATGTGAAAAGCCAGCAGTTTGAAAAGAAAAAACTGTTAAACAAAGTAATAAATTCTGATCTTCATATTAGGAAATATTTAGGTAAGGCAAATAATATTTCAGCCAAAATGAAAGGAAAAC
>NW_025803128.1:0-1451 GCF_021613505.1 Equus quagga
TCAAATAATTAAAGCACAAGATGCATAACAAATTGAATCAAAGAAATTTGAAAACTAAAATATATAACTGAAATTAAGAACTCAATTATTGGGTTTAACAGCAGATTAAACACATATGAATAGGGAATTAATAAATGGGGAGAAAGATTGGAAGAGAATATGCAGAATATGCAAATAAGAGAGAGGTAAAAAGGTGGACAATGCAGGAAATAGCATAAAAGACACTAAAAGGTACAGCACCTAGCTTCAACATACTTTTAATTTAGTTACAATTTAAGAAAGAGAGGAAAAAGAGACAAGGTAGGCAAAATATTTGAGGATAGGACTGAATTTTTCCCAAAACTATTGAAAGGCATTAAGATGTACATTCATACAGAGTTACAAATCTCATGAAGAATAAAATTTTTAAATGATAATTTTGAGGGGCCAGCCCTGGTGGCCTAGTGGTTAAGTTCAGCATGCACTGCTTCAGAGGCTGGGCACAGACCTATACCACTTGTCTGTCACTGGTTATCCTCTGGTGGTGGCTCACATACAAAAAGAGGAAGATTAGCAGGAGATGTTAGCTCAGGCTGAATCTTCCTCAGCAAAAACTTTAATTAATTAATTTTTAAAAATGATAAATTTCAAAAAAAGGATAAATAGAAAACTTAGGGCATAATAAAACCAAAGACAAAGAGAAAACCTTAAGGACTTATTGCATTCAAGGAAGTAACAATAATACTGACAACCAATCTCTTAAAAGGATAGAAAGCAAGAAGATAGAGGAATTATGTCTTCATAGTGCCAAAAGAAAACAAACTCATTGGCATGAGCCTTACAAGATAAACATCATACATAAGAGGATAAAAGATGAAAATAATATAGTGGAATAAATTTTAGCCAGAAAAGGGGCACTTTTTCTATACTGCCATCAGAAAGAAAATAGGCTTCAAGGCAAGAAGCATTTCCACATATAAAAGTTCTACAAGAGCAAAAAGTCAATATAGCAGAAATATGTAACAATTATAAATGGGTATGTGACTAAAAACATAGCTTCCTAATATATATTTTGGAAAACTATATTGTCTTGAAAGAAATAATAGATAAATCAGCAATAATAGAAGTAGATATCAGCACAACTCTCAGTAACTGCAAGAACATGCACACAACAAAAAGTTCATAGAGATATAAAAAATTTAAAAAACATTATTAGCAAATGTGACCTATGACGTAAGAAAACAATACATCCAACAACTGCAAAATCCATCTTTTTTTCAAGTGCAGAGGGAATATTTTTCAAAATTGATTATATACTGGGTCATAAAGCAATTCTTAACAAATTTCATTGAATTACAATCATAAAATATGTCTCTGACCATGAAGAAAATAAGCTAGAAAATAAAAACATAAAAGTAACCAGAAAATTCCTATATGTTTGAAAATTAAGCACTGCATTTCTAAATCACCCC
>NW_025803129.1:0-1634 GCF_021613505.1 Equus quagga
GTTTAGTGCATTGGTTTTTCAAGATTTATCAATTTTTAGTACATGCAGATAAAATTTTAGCTGACTCTCACAGCTTTGTTGTGCTGTACTTTCATTATTGTTAAGCTCTAAATATTTTCTAATTTCCGATGTGATTTATTGTACCCAGGGGTGATTTAGAAATGCAGCGCTTAATTCTCAAACATATAGGAATTTTCTGGTTACTTTTAGGTTTTTATTTTCTAACTTATTTTCTTCATGTTCAGAGACATACTTTATGATTGTAATTCATTGAAATTTGTTAAGAATTGCATTATGACCCAGTAGATAATCAATTTTGAAAAATGTTCCTTGTCCACTTGAAAAGAAGATGGATTTTGCAGTTGTTGGATGTATTGTTTTCTTATGTCATAGATCACATTTGTTAGTGATGTTTTTTAAATGTTTTATATCTCTATGAATTTTTTGTTGTGTGCATGTTCTTGCAGTTACTGAGAGTTGTGCTGATATCTATTTCTGTTATTGCTGATTTATCTATTATTCCTTTCAAGTCAATATAGTTTTTCAAAATATATATTAGGAAGCTATGTTTTTAGTCACATACACATTTATAATTGTTGCATATTTCTGCTATATTGAACTTTTGCTCTTGTAGAACTTTTATATGTGGAAATGCTTCTTGCCTTGAAGTCTATTCTCTTTCTGACAGTAGCATAGAAAAAGTACCCCTTTTTTGGCTAAAATTTATTCCACTTTATTATTTTCACTTTTTATCCTCTTATTTATGATGTTTACCTTGTAAGGATCATACCAATTAGTTCTGTTTTCATTTGGTACTATGAAGACATAATTCCTCTATCTTCTTGCTTTCTATCCTTTTAGGAGATTGGTTGTCGTTATTATTGTTACTTCCTTGAATGCAATAAGTCCTTAAGGTTTTCTCTTTGTGTTTGGTTTTATTATGCCCTACGTTTTCTATTTATCGTTTTTTGAAATTTATCACTTTATAAATGAATAAATAAATAAATAAATTTTTTGCTGAGGAAGATTCAACCTGAGCTAACATCTGCTAATCTTCTTTTTTTGTAAGTGAGCCGCCACCACAGGATAAACAGTGACAGACAAGTGGTGTAGGTCTGTGCCCAGCCTCTGAAGCAGTGCATGCCAAACTTAACCATTAGGCCACCAGGGCTGGCCGCCCAAAATTATCATTTAAAAATTTTATTCTTCATGAGATTTGTAAGTCTGAATTAATGTACATCTTAATGCCTTTCAATAGTTTTGGGAAAAATTCAGTCCTATCTTCAAATATTTTGCCTACCTTATCTCTTTTTCCTCTCTTTCTTAAATTGTAACTAAATTAAAAGTATGTTGAAACTATGCGCTGTGCCTTTTAAATGTCTTTTTCTGCTATTTCCTGCATTGTCTACCCTTTTACCTCTCTCTTATTTGCATATTCTGCATATTCTCTTCCAATCTTTCTCCCCATTTATTAATTCCCTATTCATATGTGTTTAATCTGCTGTTAAACCAAATGATTGAGTTCTCAATTTCAGTTATATATTTTAGTTTTCAAATTTCTTTGATTCAATTTGTTATGCATCTTGCGCTTTAATTATTTGAACATACTAAGCCTGTTTTGAAATGCTTGTTTT
>NW_025803130.1:0-1634 GCF_021613505.1 Equus quagga
AAAACAAGCATTTCAAAACAGGCTTAGTATGTTCAAATAATTAAAGCGCAAGATGCATAACAAATTGAATCAAAGAAATTTGAAAACTAAAATATATAACTGAAATTGAGAACTCAATCATTTGGTTTAACAGCAGATTAAACACATATGAATAGGGAATTAATAAATGGGGAGAAAGATTGGAAGAGAATATGCAGAATATGCAAATAAGAGAGAGGTAAAAGGGTAGACAATGCAGGAAATAGCAGAAAAAGACATTTAAAAGGCACAGCGCATAGTTTCAACATACTTTTAATTTAGTTACAATTTAAGAAAGAGAGGAAAAAGAGATAAGGTAGGCAAAATATTTGAAGATAGGACTGAATTTTTCCCAAAACTATTGAAAGGCATTAAGATGTACATTAATTCAGACTTACAAATCTCATGAAGAATAAAATTTTTAAATGATAATTTTGGGCGGCCAGCCCTGGTGGCCTAATGGTTAAGTTTGGCATGCACTGCTTCAGAGGCTGGGCACAGACCTACACCACTTGTCTGTCACTGTTTATCCTGTGGTGGCGGCTCACTTACAAAAAAAGAAGATTAGCAGATGTTAGCTCAGGTTGAATCTTCCTCAGCAAAAAATTTATTTATTTATTTATTCATTTATAAAGTGATAAATTTCAAAAAACGATAAATAGAAAACGTAGGGCATAATAAAACCAAACACAAAGAGAAAACCTTAAGGACTTATTGCATTCAAGGAAGTAACAATAATAACGACAACCAATCTCCTAAAAGGATAGAAAGCAAGAAGATAGAGGAATTATGTCTTCATAGTACCAAATGAAAACAGAACTAATTGGTATGATCCTTACAAGGTAAACATCATAAATAAGAGGATAAAAAGTGAAAATAATAAAGTGGAATAAATTTTAGCCAAAAAAGGGGTACTTTTTCTATGCTACTGTCAGAAAGAGAATAGACTTCAAGGCAAGAAGCATTTCCACATATAAAAGTTCTACAAGAGCAAAAGTTCAATATAGCAGAAATATGCAACAATTATAAATGTGTATGTGACTAAAAACATAGCTTCCTAATATATATTTTGAAAAACTATATTGACTTGAAAGGAATAATAGATAAATCAGCAATAACAGAAATAGATATCAGCACAACTCTCAGTAACTGCAAGAACATGCACACAACAAAAAATTCATAGAGATATAAAACATTTAAAAAACATCACTAACAAATGTGATCTATGACATAAGAAAACAATACATCCAACAACTGCAAAATCCATCTTCTTTTCAAGTGGACAAGGAACATTTTTCAAAATTGATTATCTACTGGGTCATAATGCAATTCTTAACAAATTTCAATGAATTACAATCATAAAGTATGTCTCTGAACATGAAGAAAATAAGTTAGAAAATAAAAACCTAAAAGTAACCAGAAAATTCCTATATGTTTGAGAATTAAGCGCTGCATTTCTAAATCACCCCTGGGTACAATAAATCACATCGGAAATTAGAAAATATTTAGAGCTTAACAATAATGAAAGTACAGCACAACAAAGCTGTGAGAGTCAGCTAAAATTTTATCTGCATGTACTAAAAATTGATAAATCTTGAAAAACCAATGCACTAAAC
>NW_025803131.1:0-2503 GCF_021613505.1 Equus quagga
ACCCTTATGACCTAGAAAATGCAATATTAAACTAAATACAGTGGAGACGAACATGCTCAGTGGAGCCCATAGTAAGTCATGTTAAGACAAACAACAATGGAAGCTCTCAGAGATTTGAGGTACAGGCAGGCTCTTGCTGGAAAATAATACCTTTCTTGACAAAGTGTTACCCAATTGATATTGGACTAAAATTAAGGTACTGAATTGATGGACTGAAAAACATTATGATTCCACCTGACATAGATTCAGGCCTTGATCAACAATATCCACTCCAAACCAGAACTACAGTTCTGTGATTACTTGCATTTTGAAGAATTGAAACATCAACTTGAATTACTTTCCAGTCTCAAGGCTTTCCGCCTCTGAGCCTCAGGGCCTCTTGAGCAAACACTCTAACAGCTAGAGTAAGGACCTCCTTTGTTGGGGATATGAATGGATAAAGAAGACTGAAGCTGGTTTTCCTTTCATTTTGGCTGAAATATTATTTGCCTTACCTAAATATTTCCTAATATGAAGTTCATAATTTATTACTTACTTTGTTTAACAGTTTTTTCCTTTCAAATTACTGGCTTTTCACATATTTGGCTGTTTACTGCTATTTCTTGGCAAGAGCCAAATCTTTTTTTTCTCTAGGTATTGTTCTAGGGGAGAAAATTGTCCAGAAGAGGTTACTTTATTTGCATTTGTTCCGAATATTCTAATAAACTAATCTATAATGACCTTACATTAGCTCTCATTTAAAGCAGTAATGATGTGAATACCACAGGCTGTGTCCACACAAATAAATGGAAGAATGATTTTCCTGATAGAATGGCCCAAGAGATTTCCAGGTTGCAGTCTATTTTCCACTCATATCTAGTCCTGTAGGTGTTTTCTGGTTATATTTTCCTTTTCATAGATATCCCTCATTGCTTATAGAAATTTAGGGAAGTTCCCAATTTCCTGGGATGAAGTTGGAGAGAGGTAGAGACATGTTTTTACTTTATGGAGGAAGAGGCCTTAGGGATAAGCTATTTGAATGATTGAAAGGCTAAATGGCTCTACTATTACCAGGGGGAATGCTCAGTCATTGGCTATTCTAGGAAGTCAAATCTCAACATTTGCCTTGTTAGGTACAGAGATATATTAATGGTCAGAGACATGAATGTCATCCTAAATCAACAAAATAAAGTACCTTTTGGTAATTGACTGAGAAGAGATACATTCAAACAACCAATTTCAGTGTTTTTAAATTTGGGGCGTTTTTGTTTTGTCAAATAATGGGCTTGCCTAAGTTAATTTCCACTAATTACGTCAGTTTCTACGTAGTCATAAGAACATATCAGCTTTGTTTTTTGAAGAAATTTTCCCAGTAGGTGAGAATGTTCAATTATCTTAGCACAGTAAATATTTATGTTGTATTTGTGTCTTTCTGTTCTAGGCATCCACATTGAATACTCCTACATTTATCTAAAAGATTCAGATGATGGGGAGCCTGCGTGGAAATATGGAAAATGTGGCCACTTGAAACTATTTCTAGATCTGCTGATCAGCCATACGTTATTATGTGTTCTATGGTCACACATAGATACATGAGGTATATACAGTTACCTCATGTGAAGGAAGGAAGCACTGATTTTAAAAACTGAGGAAAAAAACGCAAGAGGTGAGTTCTTGTAACAAACAACAAGGGCTATTCATTGAAAATTCATATATTTAATTTATATATATATTTAAATATAGCTAACCCTTAAGCATCATATATTTTCATTGGAGGAGATCTGAATTTAGTAAAGTAAGCTAGCAAAACATAAAAATTAAGCAGAATATACAAAATGTATTTGTTTTTGGTATTACAGCCTGACAGATGTTCATTGTCCATTTTGCCAAATAACAAAGAGAAACGTGTAATTCATAACAAATACACTAATGGATTTATAATTTAGGTTCAAGGGCTGTTATATTTTATGTGATATGTTAATATTTATAATTACTTTTAGATAGTTTTATTAGAGAATTTAAAATGATATATAAAGTGTGTTAGAATATAAAGGAATGAGTGGCTATTTTGTTCTGGGGGCTTGATAAGAATTGTTATGTGTGAATCTTTTAAAATTATCACAGCAACCATGTTTATACATATTCATAAAGAAACCCATGCTCAGGGAAGGACCTTGCTTACTGTTACTTAGCAAGGCATAAAATTGTAATTATAAAGTACTATAGTATTTTCTATCTAAAGGATTTTAATTTGTATTTTTAACAAAACATCTTCTTAAGAAACTATGATAAATTATGTTCTTAAAGTAGAGAAGTGTTAACTTACTGGTTTAACTTGAAAGCCTAGTAATACTATCTTTTGGTTTTTATGGTATCAAAGTTTTGATAACTGACACTATGGAGAATAGTTTATATACCTAATTTTCACATGTAAATAATTTACCTGGCTGATAGAAGATTCATCCTGGTGAAATTCCATATTGATGATTAATAAGAGTAAGAGCACTAGATTCTGCAGAAAGTA
>NW_025803132.1:0-1113 GCF_021613505.1 Equus quagga
ATTGCTTTTCAATTAAGCCTTGTATTCTCCGATGTTTTGTTATCTTCATTTTTGTGCCAGATTTTATATTCAAAAAGTTGTAGAGATAATTCAAGAATTTTATGGTGTTTTCATCCTTAAAAGAGATTTCATTTTGTTTCTAGTTGGCAGCTAGGTTTGGGCGAAAGCAAGAACACAGATAATCTCATCAAGAAATTAGATGATTCAAGCTGGGCTTGAGTTTCTCTGAGAACTACTCTATTTTCTCTTCACCCTGACTTCAACAGTAAAGCCCATTATGGTCTCAAATGAGAGCCTGATTGTTTACTAAAGACTCTTTTCCTTTTTTTTGGTGAGGAATATTTGCCCTGAACTAATATCCGTTGCCAATTCTCCTCTTTTTTTCCCTTGAAGAAGATTAGCCCTGAGCTAACATCTGTGCCAGTCTTCCTCTACTTTGTATGTGGGATACCTTTAGCTCATGGCTGATGCATGGAGTTGGTCTGCACCCGGGATCCAAACCTGTGAACCTGGGCCACTGAAATGGAGCATGTGGCACTTTAACCGCTTGGCCACGGAGCTGGCCCCAAGCTTCTTTTCCTTGATAGACCTTGAATTCCACTTGTTGTCCCCCAGGGTAAAGTGTCTGTAGGAAGTTCCACTTAGCTTTTCAGGCTTTCATTTGTGGTTTTGAGAATTAGCTCACATCTTTATAGAGAAAAGAAGCCAGGAAATGCAGGGTCGAGCTCTCTGGTTTCTCTTCTCTTGAAAATATTGGCCCTACAGATCCTTGATTCCTTATTCGATCTCTAATGCTTTTAAACACATGCATTTTATATTTCTCTAGCTCTTCCAGCTTCTCTTATTGGGAGATTTCGTGCAAAATAAGCTGTTCTTGCTTTTCCATTGACAAATATTGTCTCTCCATTTAGTTTTCTAGTTTGGGAATGGATGTGGTTTATAGAGAATTACTGTGAATTATTACCTATTTTAAGGCAATGTCTATATCATTTAATATTTTCAGTGTATTATTCTTGTTGGAGCACATAAATTCAGCTTCTGGGCTGCTGTAGCCATCATCTAGCAAATTCTTTCACTTCATTTAGTTATGCAGAAAACATTAATGGTTTTTTT
>NW_025803133.1:0-2503 GCF_021613505.1 Equus quagga
TACTTTCTGCAGAATCTAGTGCTCTTACTCTTATTAATCATCAATATGGAATTTCACCAGGATGAATCTTCTATCAGCCAGGTAAATTATTTACATGTGAAAATTAGGTATATAAACTATTCTCCATAGTGTCAGTTATCAAAACTTTGATACCATAAAAACCAAAAGATAGTATTACTAGGCTTTCAAGTTAAACCAGTAAGTTAACACTTCTCTACTTTAAGAACATAATTTATCATAGTTTCTTAAGAAGATGTTTTGTTAAAAATACAAATTAAAATCCTTTAGATAGAAAATACTATAGTACTTTATAATTACAATTTTATGCCTTGCTAAGTAACAGTAAGCAAGGTCCTTCCCTGAGCATGGGTTTCTTTATGAATATGTATAAACATGGTTGCTGTGATAATTTTAAAAGATTCACACATAACAATTCTTATCAAGCCCCCAGAACAAAATAGCCACTCATTCCTTTATATTCTAACACACTTTATATATCATTTTAAATTCTCTAATAAAACTATCTAAAAGTAATTATAAATATTAACATATCACATAAAATATAACAGCCCTTGAACCTAAATTATAAATCCATTAGTGTATTTGTTATGAATTACACGTTTCTCTTTGTTATTTGGCAAAATGGACAATGAACATCTGTCAGGCTGTAATACCAAAAACAAATACATTTTGTATATTCTGCTTAATTTTTATGTTTTGCTAGCTTACTTTACTAAATTCAGATCTCCTCCAATGAAAATATATGATGCTTAAGGGTTAGCTATATTTAAATATATATATAAATTAAATATATGAATTTTCAATGAATAGCCCTTGTTGTTTGTTACAAGAACTCACCTCTTGCGTTTTTTTCCTCAGTTTTTAAAATCAGTGCTTCCTTCCTTCACATGAGGTAACTGTATATACCTCATGTATCTATGTGTGACCATAGAACACATAATAACGTATGGCTGATCAGCAGATCTAGAAATAGTTTCAAGTGGCCACATTTTCCATATTTCCACGCAGGCTCCCCATCATCTGAATCTTTTAGATAAATGTAGGAGTATTCAATGTGGATGCCTAGAACAGAAAGACACAAATACAACATAAATATTTACTGTGCTAAGATAATTGAACATTCTCACCTACTGGGAAAATTTCTTCAAAAAACAAAGCTGATATGTTCTTATGACTACGTAGAAACTGACGTAATTAGTGGAAATTAACTTAGGCAAGCCCATTATTTGACAAAACAAAAACGCCCCAAATTTAAAAACACTGAAATTGGTTGTTTGAATGTATCTCTTCTCAGTCAATTACCAAAAGGTACTTTATTTTGTTGATTTAGGATGACATTCATGTCTCTGACCATTAATATATCTCTGTACCTAACAAGGCAAATGTTGAGATTTGACTTCCTAGAATAGCCAATGACTGAGCATTCCCCCTGGTAATAGTAGAGCCATTTAGCCTTTCAATCATTCAAATAGCTTATCCCTAAGGCCTCTTCCTCCATAAAGTAAAAACATGTCTCTACCTCTCTCCAACTTCATCCCAGGAAATTGGGAACTTCCCTAAATTTCTATAAGCAATGAGGGATATCTATGAAAAGGAAAATATAACCAGAAAACACCTACAGGACTAGATATGAGTGGAAAATAGACTGCAACCTGGAAATCTCTTGGGCCATTCTATCAGGAAAATCATTCTTCCATTTATTTGTGTGGACACAGCCTGTGGTATTCACATCATTACTGCTTTAAATGAGAGCTAATGTAAGGTCATTATAGATTAGTTTATTAGAATATTCGGAACAAATGCAAATAAAGTAACCTCTTCTGGACAATTTTCTCCCCTAGAACAATACCTAGAGAAAAAAAAGATTTGGCTCTTGCCAAGAAATAGCAGTAAACAGCCAAATATGTGAAAAGCCAGTAATTTGAAAGGAAAAAACTGTTAAACAAAGTAAGTAATAAATTATGAACTTCATATTAGGAAATATTTAGGTAAGGCAAATAATATTTCAGCCAAAATGAAAGGAAAACCAGCTTCAGTCTTCTTTATCCATTCATATCCCCAACAAAGGAGGTCCTTACTCTAGCTGTTAGAGTGTTTGCTCAAGAGGCCCTGAGGCTCAGAGGCGGAAAGCCTTGAGACTGGAAAGTAATTCAAGTTGATGTTTCAATTCTTCAAAATGCAAGTAATCACAGAACTGTAGTTCTGGTTTGGAGTGGATATTGTTGATCAAGGCCTGAATCTATGTCAGGTGGAATCATAATGTTTTTCAGTCCATCAATTCAGTACCTTAATTTTAGTCCAATATCAATTGGGTAACACTTTGTCAAGAAAGGTATTATTTTCCAGCAAGAGCCTGCCTGTACCTCAAATCTCTGAGAGCTTCCATTGTTGTTTGTCTTAACATGACTTACTATGGGCTCCACTGAGCATGTTCGTCTCCACTGTATTTAGTTTAATATTGCATTTTCTAGGTCATAAGGGT
>NW_025803134.1:0-1113 GCF_021613505.1 Equus quagga
AAAAAAACCATTAATGTTTTCTGCATAACTAAATGAAGTGAAAGAATTTGCTAGATGATGGCTACAGCAGCCCAGAAGCTGAATTTATGTGCTCCAACAAGAATAATACACTGAAAATATTAAATGATATAGACATTGCCTTAAAATAGGTAATAATTCACAGTAATTCTCTATAAACCACATCCATTCCCAAACTAGAAAACTAAATGGAGAGACAATATTTGTCAATGGAAAAGCAAGAACAGCTTATTTTGCACGAAATCTCCCAATAAGAGAAGCTGGAAGAGCTAGAGAAATATAAAATGCATGTGTTTAAAAGCATTAGAGATCGAATAAGGAATCAAGGATCTGTAGGGCCAATATTTTCAAGAGAAGAGAAACCAGAGAGCTCGACCCTGCATTTCCTGGCTTCTTTTCTCTATAAAGATGTGAGCTAATTCTCAAAACCACAAATGAAAGCCTGAAAAGCTAAGTGGAACTTCCTACAGACACTTTACCCTGGGGGACAACAAGTGGAATTCAAGGTCTATCAAGGAAAAGAAGCTTGGGGCCAGCTCCGTGGCCAAGCGGTTAAAGTGCCACATGCTCCATTTCAGTGGCCCAGGTTCACAGGTTTGGATCCCGGGTGCAGACCAACTCCATGCATCAGCCATGAGCTAAAGGTATCCCACATACAAAGTAGAGGAAGACTGGCACAGATGTTAGCTCAGGGCTAATCTTCTTCAAGGGAAAAAAAGAGGAGAATTGGCAACGGATATTAGTTCAGGGCAAATATTCCTCACCAAAAAAAAGGAAAAGAGTCTTTAGTAAACAATCAGGCTCTCATTTGAGACCATAATGGGCTTTACTGTTGAAGTCAGGGTGAAGAGAAAATAGAGTAGTTCTCAGAGAAACTCAAGCCCAGCTTGAATCATCTAATTTCTTGATGAGATTATCTGTGTTCTTGCTTTCGCCCAAACCTAGCTGCCAACTAGAAACAAAATGAAATCTCTTTTAAGGATGAAAACACCATAAAATTCTTGAATTATCTCTACAACTTTTTGAATATAAAATCTGGCACAAAAATGAAGATAACAAAACATCGGAGAATACAAGGCTTAATTGAAAAGCAAT
>NW_025803135.1:0-4565 GCF_021613505.1 Equus quagga
CACTGGCCAAGAACCTCTTCCACCGGGCCATCTCTGAGAGTGGCGTGACCTCCACTGCTGGCCTGGTCCAGAAGGACTCGAAGGCCGCGGCTCAGGTGAGTCTCACGCTGGGACACCCCTGCACCCTTAGCTCTGCTTTCCTGGAGTCTTCAGGGGACTTTCTTGCCATGGGATCCAGCTGACATCCTCAAAGCATCACAGAAATAAGAATGGCTGTGTGGGAAAGGCAAGGAGACACCTCAGCCAACCTCCCAGTTATCTAGCTGAGCAACCTGGGGCAGAAAGTGGAAGGATCTGGCCAAGATCAGAGAGTGATGGGGGCAGAGCTGGGACTCAAGCTCACAATTCTGCACTGCCAGCACTGTGCACTGTCCACGGACCACACTTCCCAAAATGTCCCAAGGTGGAGTGCCAGGCCAGAGAGTGGGCAGTGGACTGTTACTGTGTGTTGTGTCTCTCAGGGTCTCAGTTCTGGTGAACCCACTTTCAGCATGTGAGCCTGGAGGGGTTCCTCTCTGAGGGGCTTGTGACTGGGGGTGGTTCCTTATGACTATGGGAGAATTCACTCATTGATCCATTTAGTCATCAATGAATAATATTGATATACCCAATATCTAGCAACCTTAGGAAGCTTTCATTCTAACGCAAGGCACAAATTAATGAAAACATGACCAAACAAATTATAAAATGTTAATAGTAACAAGAGCAATAAAGGAGAGATACCTGGCGTCATAACAGAATCCAAAAGGAGCAGTTAGTCCATGAGTAGGGGAGGGTATCAGGAAAGGCTTCCTGAAAAGATAGTCAATGAGTTCAGATCAGAGGGATAAGCAGTAATTTACTTGGTGAAAAAAGAATATTTCAGGAAGAGGGAACAATACGTGTTAATGTCCTGTGACAGAAGGAAGTATCTCTAGTGAGAGAATGAGAAAGGCTAGTTGAAACCAGAGCAGAAGGAGCAGAGGGAACCTGGAGTGAGCTGAGGATGGGGACATTGCAGGGGCCGTGCTGCACAGGACCCTGGTGAGGACTTTGTCTTTTTCTGGAGACTGTTAGGAAGCCAAGGAAGAGTGAGCCACAGGAGGCTCTGCTGAGGAGAGCCCACTGGAGTCGGTGATGTGGGGTGTTTACGTAGGGCTGTGAGAGCTGGTTTCATGGAGCAGTGGGGGCAGCAACCAGATTTAAAGGGACTGATGAGCAGGAGGAGAGGAAAGGAAGACATCAGGAATTTTTAGAATTTTTGAGAATTTTTTTCAGAATTCTCTGTTCATAAACAACAGAAGCTCACTTGACCATCCTTTAGTTTTAAGGGGGAAAATATTTAAAGGAAACAGAAGTGGCAGAGACGGGACTGTGTTTTGCTATCAAACCGGAATAAGACATTGGCAAAATGAAGGGAATCTAAGACCCTTATTCTCTCTCTCAGTCTATCTCTCTCTCTCTCCTCTACTTCTCTCTGTGACTTTTTGTTTATTCAACAAATACATCCTGAGTATTGATTCTGTGTCAGACACTGTACTAGATTTTGGGGAGTCATGCACACTCTCCAAGTTCTCCCATTGTGGAGCCTGCCTTCTCTCCATCTGCATCTTCTCCTCTGGTCGCTTTGTAAGTGACTTCCCTGAGTGCAAATGTCTAGTAAGTGGATGAGCTGAGATGTGAAGCAGGACAGTGTGATTCTGGACTCCATGCTCTCAGCCCCACTCCCGCAGCCTCTCCTTAGATGTTCAGCTCTGAGATCCCTGTGCCCGTTCTAACACACAAGGTAACAGAGACAGAGGCTGTGTAATGGGCATGACTGGCACCAGGACCCACACCCACTGGTCTAGAATATTTTCTGCCACCCCAGCTGCCTTTAGAAATTGAGGTTGGGATGGAACAACTCTTTATTGACCAAGGGAAGAGACATGGCTCTGAATTCTGCGGTTGCCTGTGATCTCTGCAGCAAATTGCTGTGTTTGCTGGGTGTAAAACCACCACCTCGGCTGTCATTGTTCACTGCCTGCGCCAGAAGACAGAGGACGAGCTCCTGGAGACGTCGCTGAAGATGGTAGGTACATCTATTCTCGTTGCCGCAGCAGCCCCCACCCTGTAAACCTGGCTGCAGGCTTCATCATTTCAGCTGTCCCCTCACCCCAGAAAATCTACCTGGGACAGTGTCTCACCTCTCAGGAACAGTGTCAGCCTCTGAATATGAATGTGGAAATTCTTTTTTTTTCTTTTCTATCATGAAATATCTCAATCATCAACAAAATCAAAAAAATAACATAGTGAGAATTGTGTAATATCCAGCAGCTTTATCAAATCTTATCATTTTGCCTATCTTAGTTTCAGATATATTTTTAAGAACTAAACATTCCACATTCCCAGAGGTAACTACCATCCTGAATTTGGGGGATGGGGACATTAAGAAAAAAGATTTTCAGAAAGGTTGACACAATTTATCTTGACTCATTTAGAAACTGCCTCAATTATAACCCAGTGGTGGCTTCTAGATTTTCTAGACTCTACCTCAATTGTGATTCTAGGATAACTACACATCCATCCATTCATCCATCCATTTATCCTTTTATCTTCTTATTTTCCATCTATACATCCACCAATGCATCCAATTCATCAATATAGTTTAATCAATTTAATATCAATGTATCCATAACTTTCATTCATGTATTATCAATCATCCTGCCACCATGTGTCCTCACTCCATCATCCATCTCTCTAAAATCAGTTATCCATCTATCTCCTATACGCAAGTTATCATCCATCTAGCCACTTATCCATCCAATTCACCCATATGCCATATATTAATAAACTCCATCAATCCATCCATCCACTTGTTCATCCATCTATCTATCCATCTACCTGTGCTGAGTGTATGACTGGATAACAGCAAGGGTTATGCACACGAATTGGAGGCAGTGCCTGCTCACAGGGAACTATTCAATAAAAAAAACACTCATATACATCCTGGGTTAAGTATAGGGGGAGTACAGAAAGGGGAAACATTCATTATAGTCACAAGGATACTTCACAGAGAAGACAACATTTGAGGATTTATGGATGCCTATTGCAATGGGTCATCACAGGGAAGGCACAGCAGGACAGGTGCCCAGAGAATGCAACATCCAGGGACAATAGGAAATCCTCCCTTTGTGGGAGAAGGGTGTGAATGTGAGCCCAGGAGTAGGCTGAGCCCCTGGACTCTGTCTGCACCCTGGGCTCCTGAGGACACTCCTGGACCCCCGGACAAGCGTCTAGCGCTAGACTCTGCTTTATTTCCATGGGTTGAGTCCAGTGTGACCCTAAAATTGGATCCTGGGTTTTAAGGCTCAACTAAGGTGACCAATGTGTTCAAAGAATTAAAATAGAACTTTTTTCTCATGCCTGGAAAGAGGCAACTTTATTTTTGCAATTCTCCATGTGGCACGAGAGGACCTCTCATTTAAGAGTTGGGGTTCCTGGAAAAACCCAGAGAAACAATGAGCACGTGTTCTTCTTAGATCTTCTGAGAGCACGTGGGAGAGTTTCCATGATTATGCACTCCCCTCAACACACACACACACACACACACACACACCCCTGGATGGTAAGGCTACAATCCATAATAGAGGGACCCTTACTGCTCACTTCCTCCATACTGATCAGACTTGTTAGTTACAGTGTGCAATAGGTGCATCTTGTGAACACACAACATAGAGAAGCGGAGGGTGGGGTGGATTTCTGTGAGCTTCAGTGAGTCAGGACTTTCTAATGCGAGATGTGCCTAGAGCAGAAAAAGGAATGTATTGTAACAGACTCTTCAGGTAACTACCTGAAAACTAAACTATAGTTCAGGAGTAGATGGCTTCAGGCATGGCTGAATTCAGATGCACATATGATATTAATAAGAATCTGTCTCCAACCCAAAGTTTTTTATCTCTCAGTGTTGGCTTCACTCTCAGGCAGGTGTGTCCCCTGGGGGATAAAGACAAGAACACACTCTAGAAGTATATTATATCTGCTTAGAAACCCTCTTTCCCAATAATCCAGCAAAAGTTTTTGGGTAAATTCTATTGGACTTACATGGCTTGTGCCCATCCCTGAGCTAGTCTCCGTGGTCAGGGGGATGCGGCACCCCAGGTCACACATAGAGGCCTGGATTCATGGACTGAGAGTGGGGAAGAAGGAGGTCCCTCAAAGGAAAAAGAGGATGTTGTCTCCTGAGGGAACAAGAAGGGGAAATGGATGGAGGGCAGGGCAGGCACCACCACAGACATCCTCTCCAGAGCCCCTCCCCCATCCTATGTCTACAACCTGTGCTCACGCCCAGGGCAGCCAGGGTCAAGCTTTTCTCCAGGAAGCCTTCACACCCACATATTCTGCCTTTGTCTTCACGGAAATTTCTCAGTCTTGACTTATTTGGAGAACCCAGAGAGGTAAGTACATTTAGTTTCTTGATTACAGGTTTGAAGTCTTGACACCTTCAAGCTCCACTTAAATAGGAATGAAAGAGTTCCCCTTGTGGACTTATAGTAACGTCCTGTGTTCATGCTGTTGAGGCCCAGACAAGGGTTGTAACTTGCCTG
>NW_025803136.1:0-4255 GCF_021613505.1 Equus quagga
GTTGTAGGCATAGGATGGGGGAGGGGGCTCTGGAGAGGATGTCTGTGGTGGTGCCTGCCCTGCCCTCCATCCATTTCCCATTCTTGCTTCCCCAGGCAACAGCACCCTCTTTTTCCTTTGGGGGACCTCCCCCTTCTCTATTCTCAGTCCATGAATCCAGGCATCTACATGTGACCTGAGGTGCCCCATCTCCCTGACCAGAGAAGATTTCAGTAATGAGCACATGCCTATGTCAGTTCAATAGAGTTTACGCCAAAAGTTTTGCAGGAATTATTTGGAAAGAGGGTTTCTAAGCAGATATAATATACTTCTAGAGTGTGTTCTTGTCTTTATCCCCCAGGGGACTAACCTGCCTGAGAGTGAAGTCTACGCTGAGAGATAAAAAACTTTGGGCTGGAGACAGATTCTTATCAATATCATATGTGCATCTGAATTCAGCCATGCTGAAGCCATCTACTCCTGAACTATAGTTTAGTTTTCAGGTAGTTACCTGAAGAGTCTGTTACAATACATTCCTTTTTCTGCTCTAGGCTCATCTCGCATTGGAAAGTCCTGACTCACTGAAGCTCACAGAAACCCACCCCACCCTCCGCTTCTCTATGTTGTGTGTTCACAAGATTGCACCTATTGCACACTGTAGCTAACAAGTCTGATCAGTGTGGAGGAAGTGAGCAGTAAGGATCCCTCTATTATGGGTTGTAGCCATATGATCCAGGTGTGTGTGTGTGTTGAGGGGAGTACGTAGTCATGGGAACTCTCCCACGTGATCTCAGAAGATCTAAGAAGACATGTGCTCTTTGATCTCTGGGTTATCTCCGGATCACCAACTCTTAAATGCTAGGTCCTCTCGTGCCACATGGAGAATTGCAAAAATAAAGTTGCCTCTTTCCAGGCATGAGAAAAAAGTTCTATTTTAATTCTTTGAACACATTGGTCACCTTAGTTGAGCCTTAAAACCCAGGATCCAATTTTAGGGTCACACTGGACTCAACCCATGGAAATAAAGCAGAGTCTAGCCCTAGATGCTGTCCCTGGGGGTCCAGGAGTGTCCTCAGGAGCCCAGGGTGCAGACAGAGAGTCCGGGGGCTCAGGCTACTCCTGGGCTCACATTCACACCATTCTCCCACAAAGGGAAGATTTCCTCTTGTCCTTGGATGCTGCATTCTCTAGGCATCTGTCCTGCCGTAGCTTCCCTGTGATGACCCACTGAAATAGGCATCCATAAATCCTCAAATGTCATCTTCTCTGTGAAGTATCCTTGTGACTATAATGAATGGTTCCCCTCTCTGTACTCCCAATACACTTGACCCAGGACGTATATGAGTGTTTTTTTCATTGAATAGTTCCCTGTGAGCAGGCAGTGCATCCAATTCGTGTGCATAACCCTTGCTGTTACCCAGTCATACACTCAGCACAGGTAGATGGATAGATGGATGGACAAGTGGATGGATGGATTGATGGAGTTTATTAATACATGGCATATGGGTGAATTGGATGGATAAGTGGCTAGATGGATGATAACTTGCGGATAGGAGATAGATGGATAACTGATTTTAGAGAGATGGATGATGGAGTGAGGACATATGGTGGCAGGATGATTAATAATACATGAATGAAAGTTATGGATACATTGACATTAAATTGATGAAACGATATTGATGAATTGGATGCATTGGTGGACATATAGATGGAAAATAAGAAGATGAATGGATAAATGGATGGATGTGTAGTTAACCTAGAATCACAATTGAAGTAGAGTCTCGAAAATATAGAAGCCACCACTAGGTTGTAATTGAGGCAGTTTCTAAATGAGTCAAGATAAATTGTTTCCACCTTTCCGGAAATCTTTTTTCTTAATGTCCCCATCCCCCAAATTCAGGATGGTAGTTACCTCTGGGAATGTGGAATGTTTGGTTCTTAAAAATATATCTGAAAGTAAGATAGGCAAAATGATAAGATTTGACAAAGCTGCAGGATTATTACACAATGCTCACTATGTTATTTTTTTTGATTTTGTTGATGATTGAGATATTTCATGATAGAAAAGAAAAAAAGAATTTCCCCATTCATATTCAGAGGCTGACACTGTTCCTGAGAGGTGAGACACTGTCCCAAGTAGATTTTCTGGGGTGAGGGGACAGCTGAAATGGTGAAACCTGCGGCCAAGTTTACAGGGTGGGGGCTAGTGGCCACGAGAATGGATGCACCTACCATCTTCAGCGACAACTCCAAGAGCTCGTCGTCTGTCTTCTGGCGTAGGCAGTGAACAATGACAGCCGAGGTCGTGCTTTTGCACCCAGCAAACACAGCAATTTGCTGCAGAGATCACAGGTGACAGCAGAATTCAGAGCCATGTCTCTTCCATTGGTCAATAAAGAGCTGTTCCATCCCAACCTCAATTTCTAAAGGCAGCAGGGGTGGCAGAAAGTACTCTAGACCAGCAGGTGTGGGTCCTGGTGCCAGTCATGCCCATTACACAGCCTCTGTCTCTGTTGCCTTGTCTCTGTGAGAACGGGCACAACGATCTCAGAGCTGAACATCGAAGAAGAGGCTGCGGGAGTGGGGCTAAGAGCATGGAGTCCAGAATCACTCTGTCCTGCTTCACATCTCAGCTCATCTACTTACTAGACATTTGGATTCAGGGAAGTCACTTACAAAGTGACCAGAGGAGAAGATGCAGACGGAGAGGAGGCAGGCACCACAATGGCGGGGCCATGGAGAGTGTGCACGGATCCCCAGAGCCTTAGTACAGTGTCTGACACAGAATCAATGCTCAGGATGTATTTGTTGAATAAATAAAAAGTCACAGAGAGAAGTAGAGGAGAGAGAGAGAGACAGACTGAGAGAGAGAATAAGTGTCTTAGATTCCCTTCATTTTGCCAATGTCTTATTCCAGTTTGATAGCGAAATCCAGTCCCATCTCTGCCACCTCTGTTTCCTTTAAATATATTCCCCCTTAAAACTAAAGGATGGTCAGGTGGACTTGCAGTGTGTATGAACAGAGAATTCTGAAAAACATTCTAAAAAATTCTAAAAATTCTTGGTGTCTTCCTTTCCTTTCCTCCTACTCACCAGCCCCTTTAAGTCTGGCTGGTGCCCCCACTGCTCCTCAAAACCAGCTCTCACAGCCCTACGTAAATGCCCCACATCACCGACTCCAGCAGGCTCTCCTCAGCTGAGCCTCCTGTGGCTCACTCTTCCTTGGCTTCCTAACAGTCTCCAGATAAAGACAAAGTCCTCACCAGGGTCCTGTGCAGCCCCCGCAATGTCCCCATCCTCAGCTCACTCCAGGTTCCCTCTGCTCCTTCTGCTCTGGTCACATCAGCCTGTCTCATTCTCTCATTCGAGATACTTCCTCATGCCACAGGACATTTGCACATATTGTTGCCTCTTCCTGAAGTATTCTTTTCTCACCAAGTAAATTACTGCCCATCCCTCTGATCTCAACTCATTGACTATCTTTTCAGGAAGCCTTTCCTGATACCCTCCCCTATTCATGGACTAATTGCTCCTTTTGGATTCTGTCATGACGCCATGTATCTCTCCATTATTGCTCTTGTTACTATTAACATTTTATAATTTGTTTGGTTATGTTTTCAATAATTTGTGCCTTGCATTAGAATGAAAGCTTCCTAAGGTTGCTAGATATTGGGTATATCAAAATTATTCATTGATGAATAAATGGATCAATGAGTGAATTCTCCCGTAGTCACAAGGAACCACCCCCAGTCACAAGCCCCTCAGAGAGGAACCCCTCCAGGCTCACATGCTGAAAGTGGGTTCACCAGAACTGAGACCCTGAGAGACACAACACACAGTGACACTCCACTGCCCACTCTGGCCTGGCACCCCACCTTGGCACACTTTGGGAAGTGTGGTCCTTGGAAAGTACACAGTGCTGGCAGTCCAGAATCATGAGCTTGAGTCCAGCTCTGCCCCATCACTCTCTGATCTTGGCCAGCTGCTGACACACCCTGCCCCAGGTTGCTCAGCTGGATAACTGGGAGGTTGGGTGACGTGTCTCCTTGCCCTTCCCACCCAGCCATTCTCACTACTGTGATGCTTTGAGGATGTCAGCTGGATCCCATGACAAGAAAGAACCCTGACGACTCCAGGAGAGCAGAGCTAAGGGTGCAGGGGCATCCCACTGTGAGACTCACCTGAGCTGCGGCCTTCGAGTCCTTCTGGACCAGGCCAGCAGTGAAGGCCACGCCACTCTCAGAGATGGCCCGGTGGAAGAGGTTCTTGGCCAGTG
>NW_025803137.1:0-4255 GCF_021613505.1 Equus quagga
CACTGGCCAAGAACCTCTTCCACCGGGCCATCTCTGAGAGTGGCGTGGCCTTCACTGCTGGCCTGGTCCAGAAGGACTCGAAGGCCGCAGCTCAGGTGAGTCTCACAGTGGGATGCCCCTGCACCCTTAGCTCTGCTCTCCTGGAGTCGTCAGGGTTCTTTCTTGTCATGGGATCCAGCTGACATCCTCAAAGCATCACAGTAGTGAGAATGGCTGGGTGGGAAGGGCAAGGAGACACGTCACCCAACCTCCCAGTTATCCAGCTGAGCAACCTGGGGCAGGGTGTGTCAGCAGCTGGCCAAGATCAGAGAGTGATGGGGCAGAGCTGGACTCAAGCTCATGATTCTGGACTGCCAGCACTGTGTACTTTCCAAGGACCACACTTCCCAAAGTGTGCCAAGGTGGGGTGCCAGGCCAGAGTGGGCAGTGGAGTGTCACTGTGTGTTGTGTCTCTCAGGGTCTCAGTTCTGGTGAACCCACTTTCAGCATGTGAGCCTGGAGGGGTTCCTCTCTGAGGGGCTTGTGACTGGGGGTGGTTCCTTGTGACTACGGGAGAATTCACTCATTGATCCATTTATTCATCAATGAATAATTTTGATATACCCAATATCTAGCAACCTTAGGAAGCTTTCATTCTAATGCAAGGCACAAATTATTGAAAACATAACCAAACAAATTATAAAATGTTAATAGTAACAAGAGCAATAATGGAGAGATACATGGCGTCATGACAGAATCCAAAAGGAGCAATTAGTCCATGAATAGGGGAGGGTATCAGGAAAGGCTTCCTGAAAAGATAGTCAATGAGTTGAGATCAGAGGGATGGGCAGTAATTTACTTGGTGAGAAAAGAATACTTCAGGAAGAGGCAACAATATGTGCAAATGTCCTGTGGCATGAGGAAGTATCTCGAATGAGAGAATGAGACAGGCTGATGTGACCAGAGCAGAAGGAGCAGAGGGAACCTGGAGTGAGCTGAGGATGGGGACATTGCGGGGGCTGCACAGGACCCTGGTGAGGACTTTGTCTTTATCTGGAGACTGTTAGGAAGCCAAGGAAGAGTGAGCCACAGGAGGCTCAGCTGAGGAGAGCCTGCTGGAGTCGGTGATGTGGGGCATTTACGTAGGGCTGTGAGAGCTGGTTTTGAGGAGCAGTGGGGGCACCAGCCAGACTTAAAGGGGCTGGTGAGTAGGAGGAAAGGAAAGGAAGACACCAAGAATTTTTAGAATTTTTTAGAATGTTTTTCAGAATTCTCTGTTCATACACACTGCAAGTCCACCTGACCATCCTTTAGTTTTAAGGGGGAATATATTTAAAGGAAACAGAGGTGGCAGAGATGGGACTGGATTTCGCTATCAAACTGGAATAAGACATTGGCAAAATGAAGGGAATCTAAGACACTTATTCTCTCTCTCAGTCTGTCTCTCTCTCTCTCCTCTACTTCTCTCTGTGACTTTTTATTTATTCAACAAATACATCCTGAGCATTGATTCTGTGTCAGACACTGTACTAAGGCTCTGGGGATCCGTGCACACTCTCCATGGCCCCGCCATTGTGGTGCCTGCCTCCTCTCCGTCTGCATCTTCTCCTCTGGTCACTTTGTAAGTGACTTCCCTGAATCCAAATGTCTAGTAAGTAGATGAGCTGAGATGTGAAGCAGGACAGAGTGATTCTGGACTCCATGCTCTTAGCCCCACTCCCGCAGCCTCTTCTTCGATGTTCAGCTCTGAGATCGTTGTGCCCGTTCTCACAGAGACAAGGCAACAGAGACAGAGGCTGTGTAATGGGCATGACTGGCACCAGGACCCACACCTGCTGGTCTAGAGTACTTTCTGCCACCCCTGCTGCCTTTAGAAATTGAGGTTGGGATGGAACAGCTCTTTATTGACCAATGGAAGAGACATGGCTCTGAATTCTGCTGTCACCTGTGATCTCTGCAGCAAATTGCTGTGTTTGCTGGGTGCAAAAGCACGACCTCGGCTGTCATTGTTCACTGCCTACGCCAGAAGACAGACGACGAGCTCTTGGAGTTGTCGCTGAAGATGGTAGGTGCATCCATTCTCGTGGCCACTAGCCCCCACCCTGTAAACTTGGCCGCAGGTTTCACCATTTCAGCTGTCCCCTCACCCCAGAAAATCTACTTGGGACAGTGTCTCACCTCTCAGGAACAGTGTCAGCCTCTGAATATGAATGGGGAAATTCTTTTTTTCTTTTCTATCATGAAATATCTCAATCATCAACAAAATCAAAAAAAATAACATAGTGAGCATTGTGTAATAATCCTGCAGCTTTGTCAAATCTTATCATTTTGCCTATCTTACTTTCAGATATATTTTTAAGAACCAAACATTCCACATTCCCAGAGGTAACTACCATCCTGAATTTGGGGGATGGGGACATTAAGAAAAAAGATTTCCGGAAAGGTGGAAACAATTTATCTTGACTCATTTAGAAACTGCCTCAATTACAACCTAGTGGTGGCTTCTATATTTTCGAGACTCTACTTCAATTGTGATTCTAGGTTAACTACACATCCATCCATTTATCCATTCATCTTCTTATTTTCCATCTATATGTCCACCAATGCATCCAATTCATCAATATCGTTTCATCAATTTAATGTCAATGTATCCATAACTTTCATTCATGTATTATTAATCATCCTGCCACCATATGTCCTCACTCCATCATCCATCTCTCTAAAATCAGTTATCCATCTATCTCCTATCCGCAAGTTATCATCCATCTAGCCACTTATCCATCCAATTCACCCATATGCCATGTATTAATAAACTCCATCAATCCATCCATCCACTTGTCCATCCATCTATCCATCTACCTGTGCTGAGTGTATGACTGGGTAACAGCAAGGGTTATGCACACGAATTGGATGCACTGCCTGCTCACAGGGAACTATTCAATGAAAAAAACACTCATATACGTCCTGGGTCAAGTGTATTGGGAGTACAGAGAGGGGAACCATTCATTATAGTCACAAGGATACTTCACAGAGAAGATGACATTTGAGGATTTATGGATGCCTATTTCAGTGGGTCATCACAGGGAAGCTACGGCAGGACAGATGCCTAGAGAATGCAGCATCCAAGGACAAGAGGAAATCTTCCCTTTGTGGGAGAATGGTGTGAATGTGAGCCCAGGAGTAGCCTGAGCCCCCGGACTCTCTGTCTGCACCCTGGGCTCCTGAGGACACTCCTGGACCCCCAGGGACAGCATCTAGGGCTAGACTCTGCTTTATTTCCATGGGTTGAGTCCAGTGTGACCCTAAAATTGGATCCTGGGTTTTAAGGCTCAACTAAGGTGACCAATGTGTTCAAAGAATTAAAATAGAACTTTTTTCTCATGCCTGGAAAGAGGCAACTTTATTTTTGCAATTCTCCATGTGGCACGAGAGGACCTAGCATTTAAGAGTTGGTGATCCGGAGATAACCCAGAGATCAAAGAGCACATGTCTTCTTAGATCTTCTGAGATCACGTGGGAGAGTTCCCATGACTACGTACTCCCCTCAACACACACACACACCTGGATCATATGGCTACAACCCATAATAGAGGGATCCTTACTGCTCACTTCCTCCACACTGATCAGACTTGTTAGCTACAGTGTGCAATAGGTGCAATCTTGTGAACACACAACATAGAGAAGCGGAGGGTGGGGTGGGTTTCTGTGAGCTTCAGTGAGTCAGGACTTTCCAATGCGAGATGAGCCTAGAGCAGAAAAAGGAATGTATTGTAACAGACTCTTCAGGTAACTACCTGAAAACTAAACTATAGTTCAGGAGTAGATGGCTTCAGCATGGCTGAATTCAGATGCACATATGATATTGATAAGAATCTGTCTCCAGCCCAAAGTTTTTTATCTCTCAGCGTAGACTTCACTCTCAGGCAGGTTAGTCCCCTGGGGGATAAAGACAAGAACACACTCTAGAAGTATATTATATCTGCTTAGAAACCCTCTTTCCAAATAATTCCTGCAAAACTTTTGGCGTAAACTCTATTGAACTGACATAGGCATGTGCTCATTACTGAAATCTTCTCTGGTCAGGGAGATGGGGCACCTCAGGTCACATGTAGATGCCTGGATTCATGGACTGAGAATAGAGAAGGGGGAGGTCCCCCAAAGGAAAAAGAGGGTGCTGTTGCCTGGGGAAGCAAGAATGGGAAATGGATGGAGGGCAGGGCAGGCACCACCACAGACATCCTCTCCAGAGCCCCCTCCCCCATCCTATGCCTACAAC
>NW_025803138.1:0-134798 GCF_021613505.1 Equus quagga
CTTACCTTTCCTTACCTGTACTCCCGCACTTTTCAGTAATAAGTATGTATTACACTTACAATCAAGAAATAAAAACAGTGAACATTATTTTTTAAGGAAAGAAGTAAGTGACAGGAGAAGAGGAAAAAGGAGAAAAAAGAAAAGAAGGCAAGAGGTGGGAACCTGGAGATTCCCAGAAATGACTTGCTGAGAAGAATGAAGTCTAACTGGGTGCATGGAGGCATGTGTGTCTAGGGGTGCAGCTGCAAGTCCTCTTTGCCCGGCTTGTCCAGGGTGACTAGGACACACGACCCACTCTTCCGCTTGTGACTAGGAGGCTAGACACACCTGGGAGTTGAGAACTTGCCTGGTCAACACCCCAGGCCCTCCCCACCCACACACTTTCTCGTTCACCCTACCTGCTAACTACAGCAATGTTTTAAGACAGGTGAATAAACAGAACCACTACTTCTGATCCCCTTCACCTGGTCAACATTTTATTTTTTTCCAAGGCACTTATCAAATATTCTAACATATGACATAGTTCACATTAATTTGCATGTTATTTATTATCTGTCTCCCCTATTAGAAAGTAAGCTCCATGAAGACAGGATCTTGGTTCTGTTCACTAATGGATCCTAGGACCTAGAACATGCCTGGCACACAGTAGGTGCTCAATAACTATGTGTTCAATAGAGAGCTCTAGAATGCTGTGAGAGTTCTGGAGTGTCTCTAAGGATCTACAGTGTCTTCAGGATTCCACAACAAAGTATGAGCCACCCGGAAGATGGCCTTGGTTCCTTCCTGCATTACTTTGAGGCACACACCCACTGAAAGATGCCAAAGCCCCCGGCTTACATGGGAGGGTAGGAGGTGGTGTTCTTGACGAAGGGCCATGGATCTGCAGGCTGCGGCGGAGCAAACCTCAGGGATCCCAGGGGGGGCTTGGCAAAAGGGACCCCCAGGAAAACGGCCACGGGCTGTGCAAATCCTTCCAGGCTGACGTGCTTCCCCAGGACCTTGCCCTGCGCGGTGTCCACCACAGGCTGTGAAGATGGGCGCCCTGCGGGACAGCGAGAGGAAATGAGCACATGTCAGCAGTGAAAGGTTTGACCTGGATTCTGGGAGTCTTGCTGCTTTCAGCATGTGACCTTGAATGAGCCACCTCAACTCTCTAGGCCTCAGTCTCTTCTTATGTAAAAGGGAGAGGAGGTCAACTGTGCTTCCCAAGTCCCAGGGCTGTCTTAAGGAGCAAAGTGGACATGGAGGTAAAACAGCATCAAGTGAGAAGGAAATGCAAGAAGGAGAGCTGCTGGGAGTGAAGCAGACATTGGGGTTGCACTCTCACGAGCCCTGGAGACAGTTATCCACTAGGATCCTGGCACTGAGCTGCGTGCTGGATGGGAGGATGGACAAGAGGCGGCCCCTCTTCTCAGAAGCTCTGAGCCTTGTGGGGAGAATGAGCCACATACACACTCGACCCTACTGCTGGGGAGAAAGTGGTCAGTGTCCTGAGAGAAGTACCAGTAAGGTCCTACAGGAGTTAGAAGAGGGAGCGAGGCCTTCTGCTTGGGTGGCATCATGGAGGCGGTGACCTTAGAGTTGGGACTTGCAGTAGGGGAGGACTGAGCGGGGGGAGATGGCCGAGGGTCTATGAGGGTACAGAGCAGAGAAGAGAATGTGCCGAGGCGAGGCTCTGCGACAGCACAATGCAAGGCCTGCCCGAGGAAGAGTGACGGCCCGTGTGAGCCAGGGGGAGTCTATGGGGAGCCGAAAATAATCCTTGAGTCAGAAAGGTCATGTATGGGAGGGCCTTGAATGCCAGGCTAAGGATCTGGGCTTTATTGTGGGTAAATGAGCAGCAATGAACTGTTAGAGTACGGGAGAGTGACACCATCAGCTTGAGGAGGATTCTTCTGGCGGCTCTGAGCAGGGTCGTCCAGAGGGGCTGAGACTGGGGTCAGATCCCCATCTGTTCCATTCTTGTGGAGCAGACAGCTCTTCCTCACTGAGCTGAAGTTCCTCCCCTGAAGCTTCCACATCAGCCCTGCTTCTACCTGCTGTGGCCCGGCCTGAGCTCCCATGTGGCAGCGGCCTTGCAGACCCCTGAGCCTGCCCATCCCTCAGGCCTTCTCTTGTCCGTCCTCAGATGGTTCCAGCATTCCTCGTAGGAAATGATGTCTAGCCTCTCGTCCTCCCAACTGCTCTCCTTTAGATGTAGACGAAAGGGCTGCATCTCCCTCAAAGTGTGTGGCCACAGCAGAAAGAATAACCCAGACTTGTTCTTTAAGAAGGATATCCAATGCTAACCTTCAGGAGAGATGAAGTGGACAGAAGCCGGATGCCGAGGGTGACAAAGTGGGCGATGGCGTGAGAGGCATCAGCCGTAGTGCAAGAGCAGCAGTTACCACGTGTGTTATAGGTAATAGCACTTCCAATGTGCCAATGTGCATTCCAGGTCAGCTAAATCAATCTTTACAAAGGCCTGTCCTGGTAGGTGTATTGTGCCCTCTTTGCAGATGATGAAGCTGGGGAAATGCAGGCAGCCACTGTGGACTTTCTGAAGATGGAAATGGGGTGGCCTTGCTAAAAGGGGACCATTAGTAAAGGAATGATTTTCCCTAATTTGGTTCTTACTCTGCCCTGACACTCAGTTCCAGGCCTCTCATGGTGTCATACCACCAGAAAGAACATGAAATCCATGTGGGGCCTGGCCTGTCCCCACTGATGGCCAGAGCACTGGCTCTGGGTTCAGGAGTCACAGACAGACTCCAGAGGGTAATTTTTCAGTTGTTCTTGGACAAATATTTCTCCCTGTCTCAGTCTCACATTCTCCATCTATTAAATGGCACAAATGCTTTCTGAGGCCCCTTGCTGCACCCTTGTATTAACCGTGTCTTTTAGTTTCTCTGATCAGATGCTTTGACATCGGTGACGTTGCTGACCATGGAGGGACCACCCCTCCCAGACTCAGCCATTCCTAGAGGCAGGAATTAGCTTGCCCTTCCAGCTTGCTGGAGCCCACACCCCGACCACCTTCTTCATGGGCCTCTCACATACCAGGCCACTGTCATCCAGCCTTAATCACTCCACTTCCAGGATCCTGACAACGGTGGATGGTCCAAGGCCCCAGAGCAGTTTGTTGAGTTTGCCAACCCTAATCCTGCTTACCCTGCCTCACCCCTTCCTTCCAACAGCAACCAGGATGAAGACTCTTGTCCCCAATTCCTCCTCCTCCCTCTGTCTCCAGACCCACCTGGTCCTTCACGCTGTGGCCACCATGGTGGTGACATGCCTCCTTCCCTGGGAACTGTGAGTAACAAACTATCTTTTCAGGGGCAGTGGTGTCCTGCTCTGTTGGTCTTACCATACCTCAAATTTCTATGAATATACTATATTTTAAAACCACCCCTTCAGTTATTAATCTTTATTTTGAACTCTGATGAAAATATACCCCTTAGCAACAACAATGCGTTCCGTCCCCACGACAGCCCGATGAGTCAGGTGCTGTCCCCATCTCCATCTGAGAGGAGGACATTGAGGCACTGAAAGGCGAAGTATATCACCTAAGGACACACAGCTAGTTCAGTGCTGAGCAGGGACTTAAACCCACACGCTTCTGCCCCAGAGTTGATATTTATATTCTGTGAGGCCACTGTCATTGATTTGGCCATATCTGGACTAACCTCAAGGGGAAACAAACTGAGTTCTTCGAAGTCCTTATCTGGGGCCACGACGTTAGCTGCTACCCTCCTGCGTGCGGCCCTGGCACATGAGGTTGGGTGTTTATCCTCCCCTGGATGGGGCAGTCTGCACCGGGAGATCCACATCTGGAGGGCAGCTGCTGCAGAACCGGACCTGTCACGCCTTTGTCCTACATGCATGTCCCCTACCTCGTCCCTGGACCAGGATTTCCAATGTGGCCCCCCATTTATATGTCAGAAAGACTCACCCCAAACTGTGGAAGAGTCCAGGGAGACCAGGACCAGAGCAAAGAGCCACATCTCAGAAGGACAGCAGCTCCTGGACCTGCAGCACTCAGCGTGGCTGGGAGGGGCTGTGCAGTCAGCCCCAGAGCCCCAGCTCCTGCCCTGCCCCTCAGCTCCCTCCCTCCCAGCCAATAGCCTAATCAGGCAGAACAGATTTCCCCTTCCAAAGATCACTCTGGGCTTTGTGGATCCTTTATGCTCCGCCTCTTAGAGTTTACCCTCTTTTATCTAAACAGCACAGAATGAACTCTGCCATTACAGATAGCCACAGACTGGTCAAACAACTTGTTACATAAGTTTTTCTCCCTTACTAGACTTTAGCCTTAGTGCGCTGTGAGCTTCCCAAAGGAAGGCACAAGCAACAGATGCTTTTGGACAAGGGGAGACTTTGGTCTTGGATTCCCAGAACAAACCCAAAAACCTTTAGAGCAGCTCCCAGCCCCACAGATGCTCAGCTGGGGAACTGAGGACAAATCTCTTAGCTTCCCTGGGTTTCATAGGGGTCTCTGCTATCAGGCTTGGAAGCATCTTAAATTGCATCCAGTCTCCCTTCTGATGCCTAAATTAATTTTACAATATTCCTACCAAGTGACTCAGCCTCCTTTCACACACTTCCCAGGTCATGTAACTCATTACCTCTAGAGGAAAGGATCTTTGGATAGAATCTTCTTAGAGCAACAAACTGCATCCCTCCATGTTCCTCACTCTATTCGTTCATTCACGCATCCATCCTTCCATCCATCCATCCATCCTTCTATCCATCCTTCCATCCATCCTTCCATTTGTTCTTATTCTGTTTATTCATTCATTCTCCAAACATTTACCAAATGCCTGGCACCATGCTAGGTGTTATGAATACCAAGATGAATTAAAGACGTGTTCCATGTCCTAAGGAGCTCACTGTGAAGTAGGTAAGACAGATGGGGTGTGTGTGGGTGTGTGTGGGGTGTGAATTGCAGTGCAATATGAAATAATCAAAATAGAGGGATACAAAGTGCTCTGGGTCCACCTGGAAAAGTGCCCTTTTCCTTCTGGGTACCATGAGAAATATGCTCAAAGCCTATTTCATAGGATCATTAAATGTCCAACAATGGGGAATCAGTTATAGACACTTTCGTACAACTGGCTAAGGAAATACTATCCATTCACTCAAAGTAGTGATGCCCACAGCTATTTATTGGCAAGGAAAGACAGTCATGATGTGTTGTGAAGGGAAAAAGGAACAGCTTACAGAACAGTTATGGCTGCTCTTTGGGAAAAGGTTTAACAGTTCCTCAAAAAAATTAAATGTAAAGTTACCATATTTTCTAGCATCCACTCCTAGTTAACTACCCAAGATAACTGAAAACATGTTCATACAAAAACTTGTACACAAAAGGAGGATTATTCATAATAGCCAAAAGGGGAAACAACCCAAATATCCATCAACAGATGAATGGACAAATAAAATGTGATCTATCCAAACCATGAAATATTATTCAGTCATAAAAGAAATGAAATATAGATATTTGTTACAACAAGGATCTTTTCATTCATTGTAAGACTGAAATTTGAAAACCTTACACTAGTGAAAGGATCCAGACACAAAAGGCCACATATCGTATGGGTCTACGTATAAGAAATGTGCAGAATAAGCAAATCCACAGGGACGGAAAGTAGATTAGAGGTTGCTAGGGATTAAAGGAGGAGAGAAGGAGAAATGACTGCTAGCGAGGATGAGGCTGCTTTGGGAGTGATGGAAATGTTATGGGATTACAAAGTGGTGATGATTATACAACTGTGCGAATATCCTAAAATCACTGAGTTGTGCACTTTAAAATGGTGAATTTTATGGTACATGAATTTATTTCAATAAAACAAATATTTTTTAAAATTTACCATTATTTAAAATATTTTAAAATTTAAAATATTACATATAATGTTCCACTTTAGTAAAAATATATCTTTATTTACATAGGAAAAATTTTGGAAGGTTTTACATCTAATTAGTATTACAATAGCCATTTCCTGGCTGTAGGATTTTGAGTGTTTATACTCATTTATATTTTCCACTTTTATTCATTTGGACATTCATTTTACTGTGTGGAGGACACTGTGCTGAAGTGTTTTGTATGCAGGATCTCACTTAGACCTCAGATAAACCTGTGAATTGATACAATTATCTCCTGGGGCTCAGCCTGGTCAGGAACTGGCCCACAGTTCCTGTGGGAAGAGCTGAGGATTGAACAAAAGCTGCACAACGTCATAGCCGATACTCTCAACCACTCTGCGTTGGTGTCAAAAACTTTATGGCAAACCCACTTTCTGTTTCTTGGTTCCCCTATAGGTGAGCTCAGGTGACCTCACTCTTCTTGGATCTCTGCCACCTCCATCCCTTCAAAAGGCTATATCTTTCTGTTGACCCCTCCTGGATCCCCAGGCTGCCTGGAAGGCTGGTTGGAACCAGGTGTGCTGGGGTTCCTGGGAGAGGTAGTGACCAGGTGGTGGAGGTGCTTGCTGATGTCTCACACTTCATGGTTCCCTCTCCCAGTGCAGACTCGTCACTGAGAAAATGCTGCCCAGCCAGGATTGCGTGTCCTAGTCCCCTTCGAGTTAACTGGAGTCATGACATTCATTCTTGCCAATGGAGAGGGGGCAGATGTGAGCAGTGTTGTCTGCAAGCCAATGCGGTAAAGAGACAGCTGTGCCTTCTCCACGCTCGCACTGTTTTCTCAGTGTCATGGGAAAGCTTGCCTTTGTGCAGGCCAGACCAATATTGACGTCAGGGAAAACTGGGCAACCAGCAGCATAAAGCACATCATAGTCTAAGAAAAGCTCATGGATTTTTGGCCAAAGCCATAGGCTGTAGCTGAATCAAGCTTCTGGAGACCCAAAACTAAAAACATGATGCTAAGTTGCACTAATTCTAGACACTGTGGCAGGCCAGAGAGGGAGCCCTGTGGTGGGGTGAGAACTTTGTGACAGCATTAGAGTCAGTCCCCAGAGGTCATTGCTTCTGCAAAGACTGACCTGGCCTGTGTTCTTCCCTTTTATCCAGGAAAGAAACACGGGTCATAAAGAGCACCCCTATCTCTGTCCACATGGGACAATCTGAGTGGTTCTGATAGCACATAGCAAGGCTGTTTCTAATCACTTAGCACACCACACACACACACACACACACACACACACACCTGTTAAGGCATAATCATCCTGCTTTTTGCCCTGGCCAGCTGGCCTTTGCAACTTGGGAGCTCAGCCCTGGCTCTCAGCCTATGAAGATTGTAGAGTGCTGATTTAGCACAATATAAAAGGCAGGAGTGAATTAGGGGCCAGTGTTTAAGTTCACACGTTCTGCTTCGGCAGCCTGGGGTTCACTGGTTGGGATCCGAGGTGCAGACGTGGCACCGCTGGTCAAGCCATGCTATAGTAGGCGTCCCACATATAAAGCAGAGGAAGCTTGGCATAGAAGTTAGCTCAGGGTCAGTCTTCAAAAAGGGGAGGATTGGCGACAGCTGTTAGCTCAGGGTTAACCTTCCTCAAAAAGCATAAAAAAAAAAAAAAGGCTTGGGTGAATTATTCTCTCAATACCATTGTTCACTCACATGCCTGCTTGTGACACCAACCAATCTCTCAAATATAGGCAGCCACTCCCAGAAGTTGCTATGCGTAGTTGCAGGCTGTAAATCAATTCCTTGTTCATGGTGACTCTGGAGAAGTGACGGGAGAGACTGGAGTGCATGAAGCCTCAAGAAGTCCTCAGCTTTGCTTTACATGTGTAATCTCCCTGGGTCACATCACCTCTAAGCGATACAGCTCTTCCTGTTTTGGTGACAGTTGATTGGGATTATCGCTTTCTCTTGGGGAACTCCCTGTGGTTTCCCATGTGGAATGAGATGAACTGAAGAGTAAAATCCCAGGAACTGGCCTTACCTCCTAAGCATCTGAGCAGGTCTCAGGAGAGAAGACACATCTGGGTCTCCAAATTAGCCCCCCAAACCTCTCCATCTCCATCCGTTCACTCAATAGATACATGAAGAGCACGTATTAGAACAAGCACTGAAGTAGCATGAGCCCCTGTCCTCCTGGGCCCTTCACTTGACTTTGTCTATTAACCATGGGATTAACCAGGCAGAGCCTTCATGGTGGAGAACACTGCACTGGGAGCCCAGAGGTCAGGGAACCCCAGTGGGTGACATTCAGGGATCCTTTCTGGAAACGAGGAAGTGAGAGGCAAGGGGATTACTATGGGTGTGGTAACTTCTCATGCACCATTCAAACTGGATCAATATTCTCTGAATCTAGAATTCTTTCACATTTTCCTGTGGGGCCTAGACATATGCAGTGTTTCTGGAACCTCAGTTATTTTCATAATAACATCATGTTTCTGGATGTTATTTGATGTTATTTTTTTATTGTGCATTATTTTGATGTTATTTTTAATGTTTTTTCTTCTCATAATAACATCACTTTTTTTTGCCATATCAGCATACCGCTTATACTGTTATTAGCAGTTTTCCATTTCTTAAATGGGTTAATACATTTTACTTTAACACAATCATTTAAAAATGAAATTTTACATAATTTCCATAAATGGAAGACTTCTACAACTTACCATGAATTAAAGTTGAGCATGGAAAATGTGTCATTGTATTTTTAAAAATTAAAGTGATGGTAAAAATAAGACATGGCTAAGGAAATATATGTAGTAATATCTTCAATCGAGTTACAAAAGTGTACAACCAAAAATAAGTTACTTAATGGGAAAAGTGGACAATTGACAGACAGTAACATAAGGTCAGGAACAGAGTTTTCCGACATCATGACCACTAGACAGGTGACCAGGCTTTGGCTACCTCGAGGGTCATTTTATTGCAGCCATCTCCTCGAGCTTCAGGGAACTTCTTCCTTGTGACACTCAGATAACTGGGGAGGACTCACATCTTGTTCACAATCTCAAGGCCCTTGATGCTGTGTTGTAATCAGGTGGTCAGATTTCCTGGGGTCAATCCGGTCCTAGGACTGAGTGGGAGAGAGCACCTGTGGGAAATTTTGACCTGACAGTGGGTCCCAGAGGGCAGCACTGCCCCGTGGGCATAAGTAGCCATTCTCCATGGCATTACAACTGGTGATCAGGTCATCTACATCAGGTTATCATGTGGGACTGCCTAGTTTAGCTCCTGCTGAGTAAGAACGTACTGTGAGAGTAGAGTACTGTGGGAGCAAATGGGCCCAGAATTTCAGGGGCTTATTTCCTGCTGATGTAAAGAACTGGGGTGCTGTTCAGGTCAACAAGGTGTCTGTCCTCCACGTGCTCATTCAGGGACTTCCCAGGTGCTCAGTAAACTTACTCTGTAAAGGGCCAGAGAGTAAATATTTTAGGCTTTGGGGGTCGTATGATCTCTGTGGGAACTACTCAACTCTGCTGTTTTAGCAAAGGCAGCATAGATGATACCTAGGCAAATGGGCATGGCTGTGTTTCAGTAAAACTTTATTTTAAGAAGAGATGGCGGGGAGCTTTGACTCATGGGCCTGTGTTTGGTGGCCTGTGACCTAGACCATTATGGCTTTGCTGTCTTTAATTCATGGTTTCGCATGTTGTTATGGGTGTTGATTCAAGTCAGCTGAAGAGGGGAGGAGCATGAAGAAGTGAACACGGTGGAGGGTGCATTTTGGACCAGACTTGGATGTGGCACTCCACACTTCCACTCACATTCCACTGGAAGGAACTTAGCCATGTGGCCAACTCATTGCAAAGAAGGCTGGGATCGTGGTCAGTTTTTACGCCAAAGAAGGTAGGACAGACGTTAATGGAAAGCTAGCAATTCCTGACAAAATTAATACATCAATTTACAGATTTGATATTAGGGATTTTTTTCTAATAGACAGCAAAATGAATATGTAACCATTATATAAATACATTAAAGTTTGTTTGCATGCCATCTAAAACAATCTTGTACAACTCTGGGAATAAGTATACTACCCTCAGGTAAACACTGAGATTTTGTATTTCTTTGATTTACATTACCAGAGCCTGACTGTAAACCCAGTCTCTACTTCCTAGGGCTAGCTACAAAGGTTTCCTTCAGTTTTGTATGAAAAAAAGAGGTAAATGTGTGAATCAGAAATAAACACTAAAATTTAGGCCCAGAAAAGTTAAGACTGAATCATACACTGGAAAGGGCCCACAGCTCAAATTACTATTATATTTTATTATAGACATCCGAGTGATTACACTGACCTTAACTAGACAAGTGTTTTGTGTGTTTTCTTACCCAGAAAGTTTCTATGTATTAGTGCCCTGAACTCTCTGTGACCTCCTGATTATACAGGGCATTAACAGGCGAGCAGTATTTGGAGGCACAGAGAAGAGAGAACATTAGCAGTGGTGCAAGGTGGATTTGTGGGCTTCTTGGGGAGGTCACTGGGGCTGGGTGGGTGAATAAGGAGCAAGGGCTTGGATGCTAAGCTAAGGAAAGGTGACTTTCACCCTGGACAATGGGGAGCCATTGAAAGCCTTTAATCCAGGGAATGACAAGACAAAAAGGTCATTTCTGAAAGTAGAATGTGGCAGAAGCAGGCAAGCCATTGGAGAGGCCAAGAGGGTTCCTCTGAAAAGGAACCTCCCAGGCACTCACTGGGAGGGTGGAGGGTGAGCTCTCCTTTCCAAAGATGGCTAAGTTCTTTGCGTGTGAAAGCTTGGCCTTTTGGGCTCGCACAGGCCTCAGCAAGAATAATGACATAAGCATTTCCAAAGTGCTGGACTGTGCAAAGCTTTCTCAGATCGCAGGATCTATGGATGCTGGTTCTTCGTTCTCAATTTAGAAGGTCATGGAAGGCACAGGGGAGTTGTAACCCTCTGAGATCCCCCAAACCGTTGTCTGTCCTGTCCCACTTGTCCTTCTATGCAAGCAGATTGGGAGCACATTGCGGGTGGCACCAGTGTGTGTGGAGGATGAGTCAGTCCACTGTCCCCCATCCCATCACGAGGTTCCAAGGGCCTTTCACACTACGTACATATAAAATGTCATTTCAACATACCAATAAGCATGAACATCAAGACGTGCAAAGTAAAGCCAGACACTCAAATTGCCCCTATCAAATTGGCAAGGATTTGTACCATTACTGTTTTCGTGGTCATGCCAAGTATTAATATATTTTTTAAAGATTTTATGTTTTCCTTTTTCTCCCCAAAGCCCCCTGGTACATAGTTGTATATTCCTTGTTGTGGGTTCCTCCAGTTGTGGCATGTGGGATGCTGCCTCAGCGTGGCTTGATGAGTAGCGCCATGTCCGTGTCCAGGATTCGAACCAAGGAAACACTGGGCCGCCTGCAGCGGAGCGCGTGAACTTAACCACTCAGCCATGGGGCCAGCCCCCACCAAGTATTGTAAAGAGTATGGAAAACAGGAAGTTTCACAATTCATGTGGGAGATTAACTAGCATAGTGTCCTAGGGGATGATTTGGCAAAATCTATCCAAAATCTATCTAATCTATCCTGGATGGTCCCAGGATCCCTTGTGGATACCAAAATCCGTGAATGCTCAAGTCAGAAGTGTGGTGACCAGAGACTCCTGAAAGAGCTGGTAACTGACTGGCTCCCGGTGTCCTGCTTATCAGCTACTGGCTCTATCAGCCTCAGGCCTCGGAAGGCCTGAGCTAGGACAGACTAGCAGGGTATGAAGGTGAGCGTTTGGGCTTAAAGAAATCAAGGAAGACCATTTCTGTCCCCAGAGAAGGCTCTCTTAAGGGCCATGGCATCGACATAACCAGGAGTCCCAGATCCATTATTTCTTCGGCAGAGAATGGCTATTATACAGGGAGCAGCTCTCACACCTCCTGCAGCTTCACACTCCATTCCAGAGTCCCAACCTAGGACAGGATCACTCAGAGTCAGAAGAGAAGAGGCATGAAGCAAACCCAGTCCCTGGCCACAGTAACCCTGTTGCAGACTTGAAGGCCATGGTCAGTCCAACAGCAAGTCACCTGCAGGCTGCCCATCTTGAGCTCATTCCCTGGTCTTAGCTAAATTTCGTTCCTGCACCATAACCTTGCAAACCCCCCTCATATTTGCTGTTGAACCCTCCCCTCAATCTCTAGTCACTTAGCAGTAACAATACTCCACCAATGGAGAGGAGTGTGAGGGCATGGCCAATTTTGAGATAAGAAAGAACACTGCAACTCTGACATTTCATTTCAGATGCAGAGTCAGACACAGAGCCAAGATTAGAATTACTAGCTAGGTAATTAAGTTTACAGAGGTCCCCACTGGAGTTTTTGAACTGGAGGGGAAACATGGCAGAAGGAGTACCTGGCTTTGTTAAGAGAAAGAATGGGGTCATCCCAGTCTCACAAGCCATGGATTCCCAGAAGGACTGAGACCTTAGGAGCATCAGCACCTTGGACAAGGCCAGTGCCCTGAGCTGACATGTAATTAGCAAACACATTGGTTTATCCTGTGCCAGTTACCGTTTCTAGTGCTTTATAAACTGCAGCTCACTGAATCCTCCTAATGAGTCCATGAGGTAGTATTATTAAGCCCATTTACAAGTGGGGGAAACTGAGACATAAAGAAATGAAATAAGTTACTAGGGGGTGAGACTGGGGTTTGATCCCAGGAAGTAAGGCTCCGGTCTGTTCTTTTAACGACTCTGATATGCCATCTCCCTTGTCCCCAGCCGTACAGGCATAACATGGTCCAGGTGGTAGGGGCATAGGTCCTCAACTGTTCGAACACCCTCGTTGTTGCAAATGCATAATACATATTAAATTAAATCTATTTGTATATACATATGTATAATTGTACACATATATGTAACATATATATGCACACACACTAAAGTATACATGATTTATATATATATATATATATATGTAAGAGCCTACAATGTGCTAGGAAGAAATGACTTATCCTATGTCACATAGTAAGAGAGAGTTCATCTTGAACAGAGGTCTCGTGTATCCCAGGGGAAATATGGTTTACTGGCTTTCTGCAAGTACACCCCAATCCCATGCTTTCTTGTTCTTTATGCCAGAAATAGAGCTCACTATCAAGAAGCAAAAAGACTATATATACAGTACATATATGTAAGGATGACAAGTGGCTCCATGTAACAGAAATAACTATGGTCTCTCGACAAATGAGGTTTTCTCATTCTGTGTGACAAGTAGGCAATGGGTCAGGGAGAGAGGTGTTCTTCATCAGGAAGAAGAGGGAGAGGTGTCCTTGGTTCTGGAAAAGAACTTAGTGATGGTCTCTCCTTGGACATGCCCAGAAACCCAGGAACACTCTGGAGATGCTTAAGAAAGTCATCAAGAATTTGGAAACCTTCTAGCTTGCTGTTCCACCATCCATAGCATGTGGTTCTCATGTTCATGGAGGAAAAATGGGTAACACAACTGCAGACATCTTGCCCACCTTTCACGTAGGAGGAAGGAAAATAAAGAGTGTATAACGCAGATGCCAGCTGAGTCTGTGCCTCTTTACTCTGGAGAAGCATAGATTTTTCTAGAACCCCACTCAGATGTCTGCCTCCATCTCATTGGCCAGATCCTTGTAACATGGCAGCTGCTAACTACAAGGGAGTATGGGGGTTGGGGTAAGAATTTGTAACTCAGTACATTGCTTCTCTGGACAGAATCAGATTTCTCTTAGGAAGAGGACAAGAAGGATATCGGGAAGAAGCTGGTCATTGTCTCCCTTCCCGTGGCATCCTCACCCGGGATTCTATCATCTGCTGAAAAAGGTGGGGAGGGATGTTGTGGAAAGCACCGTGGAATGAGAGCCCTAGAGAAGGGCTTCTTTGTCCCGTGGGCTGAGATCATTATTCTCTTGGGCTCACGTAATGGGGACTCAGGACTCAGTTCCTGCAGGGTGAGGACAGACAGACCTGAGGTTGGCATTCAGGGAGGAACCTCTGAGCTGGCTAAGTAGATGCATATGACTGCTGAGCAGAGCATTTCTCCCCATTTCAGCTTCTCTCTCCCCTTCTCTGAGCTGACAGGGCACCTGAGCAACAGATGAAGCTGATTCAAATAGAACACGGGCACTGTGGTTTCCAGGTGGCACCAAAACAGTCTCCTATTGCCACCTCCGATCTTAAAACAATAACCATGTATGTAGCTCATGAGTCTGTGGACCACTTGCCTCCTACAGTCCTGCTGATCTCAACCTGGTCAGTTGAGCTTGGTCAGGCTCAACCATGTATCTGTAGCTGTGGGTCAGCTGGAGGCTGGCTGGTCTGAGACAGCCTCTCCTGGGATGGCTCCCCTGTATGTGGTGTCTCGTTCTCCAGCAGGCTAGCCTGGGAATGTTCACATGACAGTCACATGGGCTCACGAGAGGGAGGGGACACATGCAAGGACTTATGAGTTGTTAGGTGAGAACTGGCACCCCATCACTTCCACCTTGTTTTACTGTCAAAGCAAGTCAAGAGTCCAGCCCAGACTCTGAATGAGTGGACCTGCAGAATCGCATGGCAAAGGGTGTGTGTATAGAGAGGTGATAACAGTTGTGGCCATTCAGATGCATCACTCTGGCTCTGCAGGGTGGAGAATAATGGCAGGCAGACTAGATAGTCTTAAACGAGCTCAGGTGAGAGGCAAAGTATAGATTTTCTGCAGAGAAATGTTATGTGAGTGGAGCTTCCTGAGCACTTTTGAGGAGCTGGGAACTGGATTAGTTCTGTCTTAGAGGCTGGGAGAACACCTGGGCATGAAGGCATTTATCTCAGTTTGAAGGAGGAATAAGATCTAGGAAGCTCCACCCAAGCAGGCCCTGCATGGATAGGACCCCAGAGGCCACAAGAGCCAAGAGATTACTCTAAATGCCATCCCTGGATGTGTCAGCTCAGGCATGGTCACACTATTTGGGGACACGGTGGAGAGTCTTGGCCTGGGGTGCAGTCCTGGCTCCATCCTTGAAGCAGGTGTGGCTGCATGGACTCTGCCCACAAGAGGGCAGCAGAGAATTCTCAGCCAAATTGGTGCCTCTGGCCAGAATCAGGAGATGAAGTTAGGATGCCTTCAGGCCCAGACGTGGACAGTAAACAATGTCCTGTGTAGGAAGGAAGGGTTGCTTTGCACTTAAGGACTCAGGCTCTGGAGCCAGACTGCGAGGTTCATATCCCAGCTCTGTCACCAGGGCCGGCTTCACGGGCGTGAGACCTGTGCAGTCACACAGACCCGGCTCTCTGAAGGCCTCCTGGCTCCCCAGTTGCTTTAATGCTCTGCTGCTACCATCTTGTTAATCTTAATTTTTGAAATGAGGAGTTATTTTATTCTGCACAACAAAATTATGCAAATTACACATTTCTATTTTGCACAGTCAATTGAGTAGCTGGTCCTGGCTGTCACTTACTAATTGAGTTTTCTTGGGCCTTGTGGCAACCTGAGAGGGTTGCCATAAAGATTATTTCAATTAATATGAAAAGTGTTTTATTATGAAGACAAATAATAAATAGTTAATAACTTTTAGTTACTATTATTAGCATAGAGTTCAAAGACATAATCTACTGGTCACCAAAGGTGATGTCCAAATCCACGTTGTAAAGATCCATCTGGCTTGCCATCTATCAATCTGACAATATAGTCCTGTTGCCAAGAACTTTCTAGGGGACCGTGAAATGAATTTGACCTTGGTCCTGACCCCGAGGAGCCCCCAGTCTAACAGGAACCCTTCTGGTCACCAGCTTCCCTGCCTTCACATTTATTCCTGGTGCCAGTGCACAGAGGAACACAAATGAGCTGATGGCACAGGGACTGATGGACAGGACACGTTTGCTGACCCTAGACTCACTGTTCATCCCTCTTCTGGATGCTCATCTCCTGGACTGACCAGGGAAGCTCCAGGCAGGGCCTACAGATACGAGGGACCAGCTTCAGAAGGCTGCCCCTCCCCAGTGCTCTTCTGAGGGTGAGATGTGGGCTGCTCTGCTCCCCATGGTGTGGTCACAGCTGCACAGTCCAGGGCAGGCACCCAGGCCAAGAAGTGGAGAACCACACCATGGTTGGGATGGTCTCTACTGGAGGGTGGCTGAGACGATCAATCAGACCTTCTGTCTCAGGAAGGTTGGACTGAAACTGTGCAGAGAAAGCCAGAGGTCAGGAGAGCAGACAGAGTGCAACGCAAGGTCCCAGTGAGCAGAAACCTTCAGCGACCCAGAGACATCAGCAGGAGCTGTCGAAGCAGAAGCTCAGAGGGGTTGAGTTGCCATGAAGGGCCACATCCAGGGTTGGGGAGGTGGGTGTCACTGCAGGGGAAATGATACAATGACTCTGTTGTCATAACTACCTAGGGTTCATCTCCCAGATGATATTCCAGTCTCCAGAAGGCCTGGTCAATGTGCTGCTTTCCTTCTTCTTCCTGCATTCTGATCACAAGATCCCAGTCACTGAAGAAATCCTGGGTGGGCTCACATGTTTACAATCTCCAGGCACCTGGGAAACAACTCCTTCACTCGCCTGCTCGTGCATTCAGCCCTGCATGCCTGCCGGCATTCAGCACACGCTCTGTGCACGGCCCTGGAGACGCAGAGACTGATAGAAAGTGTTCCCCTCAGGAACAGATGGAGCAGGTGAGGGGTTTCCAACCCTGGCTGTCCACCATCTTCACGTGGGGGGCTTGTAAAAACTCCTGACGCGCAGGCATCTCCTCAGAGGAAGGGAATCAGAATCAAGATGGGGCCCGGGCAAAGGTATTTTTTTAAAAGCAGCTCAGCTGACTCCAGTGGCAGTGAGGATGGAGAACGTCTCATCCAGTGGATTTCTTTCAGCCTCTGTAGGTTTCTGCTTCTTTTAAGCCAGCCTGAATTTTGTTCATCTCCAGTCTTTCTTTTACATGTTTTTTCTCCCTTCTTTTTCTGCTTTCCCTTCCTCTATTGTAGGTCATGACTTGGTCTACATCAGGCACCAGCTCATGCCACCAGTTTCCCCAAAGATTAGTCATAATTATTTAAGGGAAATGTTCATTAATAGCAGTTTCAAAGCCCCTGGTCTCTCACAGCTGCCTGGAATGTGGGGGCAAAGCGTGTTTGACAGACTCGGTTGCACACCCCAGAGCTGGGCAGGGAGGGGGAGCAGCTGTAGGCAGGGGCTGATGGGTGAGGAGTGGAGAGTATGGTCAAGAGGAAAAGGCCCTTCCTGTGTGGGCAGGGTCGATCTGGGGGTGGCCAGGCAGTGCCGTAGGGAGATGCCAGCTTAGGGGCAAGGAGGCCTCAATTTGGCTCCAGTAGTTTCATCCATGTCTTCTGGGTTATTGGAGCCAGTTCCTTCCCCTCTCTGGGCCTCCTTTGTCCATACACATAGGTGGTCAAGTGCCGTCCCTGGTGCCCTTCTACGTCATGTCATGTCCTTTTCCTCTGGTTGCCTTCAATATTGTCTCATTGTATGGCTAGATGTGTGTGTTGTCCTTTAATCCCGCTTGGAGTTGACTGATCTTCCTGGACCAAGCTTCAGCATCTTTCATTATTTTTGGAAAATTCTCAGCCACTAGTTTTTGAAATACGTTTTCTGCTCCTTCTTTCTCTCTTCTCCTCCTGGGATTCCAATTACACCTATGTTGGACCATTCCATATTACTCCACATCTCTTAGATCCTCTGTACTGTTTTTCTCTGCTCTTTTTCCTCTTTTTATTTAAGTTGGGCAATGTCTATCGACCTCTCCTCAACTTCGCTCATTCTCTCCTCAGCTGTGTCAAGTGTACTGATAAAACCACTGAAGGTATTCTTCATCTCTGTTACTATTTTTCAAAATTTCTAACACATAAATTTGCTTCTCTCTGTGGAAATTACCCATCTGTTGATGCAAGTTTTCCATATAGTTGTTTTGGATCCCTAGTCTGTTAGTTCTAACACCTGGGCCATCTCTGACTCTACTTCTGCTGATTGTTTTGTTTCGTGTTAGTGGAGTTTTTTCTTGCTTTTTGTGTGTTTGCAATATTGGATGAGGGATCCAGAGTCCCCCTGAGCAGCAAATGTGAGAGACTAGAAAATGAAGTAAATAGTATGTATGAGTGGAAATGGGAATGCCTCTTCTGCTATTCTGATAATGTGTTTGTGTGTACGTGTGTGTGTGTGTGTGCACGTGTGTTTGTTGGGAGAGTTGAGTGCGTTTATCAGGAGTGGAGCTGAGCTTGGGTTTCATTGTTGCTGTGGTTTTCTTCAGTGCACCACCCGATTCACATTCTTCCGGTGTTACCTCATGCTTAGGGCGAGAGCTGCTGAAAGGTTTTCCCCATATTCTTGTGCTACCCTCAGCTATAGCCCTGCCCTGTGCACCTGCCCCTCAGAGAGGGTCTCGCTCCACACTGTCTCCCTTCCCCAGTGGTAAACTTCTGCTTCTCAGTCCTTGGTGTGTGCTAACTGAGTGCTGGCATCCAGGAGTGGTTTCTCTTGTCCTGGTCCAGCCTCAGCCTCAGGCAGACCCTGTGTTCCTTGGTCATGGAGAGGGGGCTTTCTCAGTGATTCTGCCCCTCCCCAGCAGTAAAGGACCTCTAAGGACCAGGACCCAAGATGGTCTCCTGTTACAGTCCCAGGAATAGAAGATTTAAATTTTTCTCCTTTCTGCAGCCTCAATAGGTCTTCCCCAGGGCCCTGAGGGAGTGGTTTTGCTGCCCTTTTCCCAATGGTTTAGGGATTTCATTCCTTAAGGGAGAAGCCTGTGAACAGGACTTCATGCCTGCACCCCTGAGACAGGCTTTCTCTGGTCTTACTACATGCTCCCCATCTTTCTTAGGAGCCTCTGATGGAGGTCCATGGAGAAGAGTCTGTGTACACTCCCCCATGCGTTTGTGGCTCTCAAGGACTTTATACCCTCACACTAGCCCACACTTGGCCTTTAGCACTTGATTAGGAATCTTAGAGTAATTCTACCCACACCCACGGTGACCCCATCTTCCACCTGTAGCAGACAGTGAGTCAGCATCCACATTCCATCTCTGCTCCAAAGTGCCTGTCTTCCTGAGACCTCAGGGTAATTGTTCACCTGCTGCCTCAGATCTTTGAATGGTTTAGGAAAAGTCATGGTTTTGAGGATATTCCAGTGTTTCCTTGCTATTAGGGTGGGAGTGTCACTCCGTAGAGCTTTCTACATCCCAGCAGAAGCCAGGAGTCACCCCAGGGATTCTTAAAGAGGCAGTTAGAGCCTGACACTTCAGGGATCACTCCAAGGTGGTCACATCTTTAACTGAAGTGGTCCAGACTACAGAAGGGGCTCAGACGAGTTGTTGGAAGAGATGACCTCAGGGAAAGGACTGGGAATGTACTGTGTATGTTGAAGAAAGAATTGTAGACCTGTAGAAAGGTCAATAAAGGCCACATAACATGTGTCAAGGTCAGCAAGGAACCTCCCCTCTCCCCCAGACTCCAGGTAGATGCTCAACTGTGCCGCCTCCGTATTTACAGGTAATTCCACAAGGAAGATAGGGACACTGCACTCTGGCCACCCCACATCCTGTTGTTGGAAGGTGTTGAGGGCCTAGAGACATGGAGCAGATGCAAAGTGTCCCAGGGCCCAGCCTACTGCTCTGCTTGTCCAGAGGCCGAGTCAGACCTGTCAGAGGCAACTTGCTGCAGATAGTGCCCTCTCTCTTCATCCTTCTCTCTACAAGGAGGATGGCTTACTCTCCAGTTCAAGACACAGACACCGACTTGGTCTCCAAATGGACATTTATTCCCAAAATTGAGGCCACAGATACAGAAATTCCCCCTCCCTGGCCTCTGTCCACACCCGCCCCCCCCCCCCCCGACAATTCCCCCGCCTCCACAATAAGATGCCTCTTCGGACTTTAAGCAAATTTTGTAGAACACTCTTTCCTGGCTCCCCCAGGCCCCTGAGGCCTGATAGGTTGCCTACTCAAAGTTCAATGTGTTCTGTCTGTTGTTGCTTCTCTGCTGCCTCCTTGGCCAGGAGCTCGGTCCAGAAAGCCACTTCCTTGTCTTTCAGCTTCCGGGCTGCCTGGGTGGTGACACCAATCTGCAGGTAGCCTTCCTTCTGGTCGTATGCTGGCCAGTGGGGCAGCCCCTCACCATTGGGGTTCCTGGGAACAGAAGCAAAGAGATATTCCCCAAATCCACTGTGTGGTCTCAACAATCCTCTGAGAGTTTCAGGGACTTCTGGTGTTATCTCTGCCTAGAGGCTCATATGCCTCCAACAATAGGGAGCTCACCATCTCCTGAGCAGCCTGCCTATTTTTAGAGAGTTCTCATGTCAAAGGACACAGGGTCAGGAGTTTGACCATTAAACATTATATGCTACCCCTTTCTAACAGACATGCCCTACCACTTCCCATCTCTGCTCCATCATTGCCACCAGGCTCACCCATTCCGAGCAAAGTTGGCCCAGAATTTCATCACCATCTTGCTGAGTTTGATCTCCTCTTCTGAGGCACCCTCTGTGGGAAAGAAGACAAAAAGCCTTTGCTACTCAAGTGTGTTTAATGGACCCACAGCAGCAGCATCACTTGAGAGCTTGTAAGAAATTTAGAATCTGAGCTCTTACTGCAGACCCACTGGGTCAAAAACTGCATTTTAAGAAGACGCTGGGTAACGTATGTGCACTTTAAGCTTGAGAGTTACAGATCTACAACACAATAAATGGATGCAGTCAATCTGAAAGCCTTTGTCTTCAGTGCCTACCAGTCCTACACCACCCCCTTCAGAATTACAATGCTGTACCCCTGACTTTCCATCACAGCAACCCCACCTCAGAAGATTTCTCTCCTTTGGGCCTGTTCTCAAGCCCCTTGACCTACCCAAATTTACACAGACTCTGATAAATAACAGAGCTGCAATGGTCCTAAAGTGTCACCCAACCTGGGAGTTCCAGAGGCAGTGGTGTGTCACAAATAACCCTGGTTGCTATTTGTGGAGGTCAGTCATGCAACTCATCCCTCACTGTTAATAATTAAGGCATTGAAGACATTTGTGAAAGGGTTTCTTATAATATCATATTATTAATATAATAAGTTTGAAAAGGTATGAGTTTTAGAAAGATGGACAAATGGTTGGATAGGTAAATAGACACACAGTAGCCCTGATTCAACCTCAACACCCATTCTGACCTCTCTATCTCTCAGTCTGCTATGCTCTTGTGAGTGGAAATGGGGGTGGCATTCTAGCCCTTGATCTGGACCTGACAGCTCACCAACCGCTTGTCACATTAATGCCCAGGTCTGGATTCTTGTAGTGACCATGAATGAGGGCACATGGATACGCATTCTCTATCAGGCATGCTGCAGCAAGAGAAAGGTTGGGGACACTTGTTGCTCAACCCTGTTATGGAGAATTTGGGAAATTAAGACCTGGAAAGAAGGAGTAAATTGCCCAAGGCCACCAAGCTGAGACTTGTACCCAGATCTGCTAATCCCAAGTTTGTAGTCAGTAAAGGGCCATCACCTTTTAGAAATGGGGCCCCGAGGACAGAGAAGATCTCATCTCCATGGTCCCCTATCACCGTCTTGGGTTTCATGACTGATGAGAAGCTTGGGCGGTACTGAAACTCATACATGAAGGTGGAGGCTCCGGCATCTGAGAAGACATGGATTCATACACAGTTCATTTTACCTGATGCACACCTGGATGGTATCAAGGTCTCTGGGGGCCCCGAGCACTCAGGGAATTGGTGGCACGCCTGTGTCCTGAGTACACAACAACAACAATATTAATAACAACTGTCATTGTGAGTGTCAGCTGTGTGCTGGACACTGTGTGGCCCTGCAGAAAACTCTTGGTTATCAGCATAATAAATAATGTTTTCAAAAGTTCTCTGACTTGCCTTAGGGCTCATAAGTGGTGGAGGTGGAATGGAATTTGAGCCAGTGTTTGTTGAATGAATGAATGAAGATTAAATGAATGAATAAATGAATATTGAAACACTAGATAGATCCATTGAAAATAACTATCATTATAGGGTCACTAGGTCAATTCCCATAAACCCAGTTGCTTCCTCATGCATCCACACTCAAGAACACCTACAAACCTACAGTTGACACTACTGGATTTCATTGATAACAGGCTAGTTTCCATTCCTTTGGAGAATCCCTGCTGTCCAACAGTAGTCATCTGTTCTGGCCAGTTTTGAGAGTTTCCAGTGTTTTTTCTCACCTATTCTGAGAAGAATGAAGCAACTCCAAGTCGCTGGTCTGAAAGCACAAATATTTAAATACAAACACATGCAGAAAGGGGACAATCTGTCTCTTGTTTCTCAGGGCACCTCAAACTCAGCCTTCCCTTTTCCTCTGTCACCTCACATGTCTTGCCTCCTCCTTGGCCTGGGGAGTGTTAAGGTGGTGGCGTAAGAGAGAAGAGGGGGCTGAGGAAGGACAACGTTGCCTCTCTCCTGCCCTCTCTCCTCCTCTCCCCTGCCCCCTCTCTCACTTCCCCCTCTCTAAGCCACAGAGATGTCAGTTTTCCTGCTGATGGCTTCACCAGAGCTGCCCATCCCTGCTCCCTCAGGGCTAACTCATGGGCCATTTGGGCATGGATGTCAGCACTTTGCAGAAATCATATTGCCTACAAGGCGTTAAAGGTCATATCCCAAGTGAGGCTGCTGGAGAAACTTTACAACTTTTTCTCCCCTTGGACACAATAACAAATTTGGAAAATGCAGAAAAAAGGAAAAGGAACAAGAAGAGCATATATAATCTCACCATTCAGAGAAAACTGTTAATATTTTTGCATATATCCCTTTTTATTTCTTTGTTTGAGGAAGATTAGCCTAGAGCTAACACCTGTGACAATACTCCTCTGCTTTATTTCTGGGTCACCTCCACAGCATGGCTGACGAGTGGAGCAAGTCTGCACCCAGGATCTGAACCCACAAACCCGGCCACCAAAGCAGAGCACCCAGAAGTTTAATCACTTGGCCATGGGGCCAGCCCCACATGTTCCTCTTATGTATATAAAGTTGAGACAATATTGTATATGTTATTATGTAAATATTATAATCATTTCTTCTCATCATTAAATATTCATCCAACGATTTAACAATATATACCGTGATGACATGAGGAAGTAGAATAAATTATTTAATTGCCTCCCACACCCCATCATTGCACCCTTGGTTTGGGGAGAGGAGGTGTTTGGAAGAAGCAATCCCCTGCAGTTCAGGAATCCACTTGTTAAACAGCTGCTTCCAGGTCAGCAGAGCTCCCTGAAATGAGGGGGTTCACCTTGCCTCTGCCGCCCAAACGTTTTAGAGAGGAGCTCAGAACACAGCCATAGAGGAGAGATCTTCTGTGAATGAGGAGAACTTATTTTTGGCACAATGCTGCCCAAAAGATATACTTCTTTTTCTTCATTTTTTAACTTTCTGCCTTAAATCACTGAGATTTATAAAATCCTTACAATCACAACACATCTTCAAAGTTAAGTAAGGCACAGATTTAGATAATTACGATTGGGAACAATGAGAGAAGCAGAAGGAAAGAGAGAGCTAGTAATAAAAAATATGCAAATTAAAACAGTGTGATGTTCTCTGTCTTTTTTTTTTTTTTGGTGAGGAAGAGCTTATTAAAGAGGCAGTGTTGTTTTTCTTTTTTAGTGTGAGAGTCTCGGGTGAGAGAATTAAGAAATCCACCCTCTTACCACTGGAAACAAATTTCAAACTCTGCATCAGCAACTTGAAAATGCTCCTACATCACAGCCTATATTAATTTCACTTCTAAAACCAATCCTAAAAAATTATTAGAGACAAGATTAAAGACGTATGCAAATAAGGCCGAGCAGAATGTTTTTCTAGCATTAAAATGTGAGAAGTCAGGTGAAATGTCCAATAGGACAGGAATACTAAAATAATCTTTTATTTTTATTCTTTTGGCGAGAAAGTTTGGCCCTGAGCTAACGTCTGTGCCACTCTTCCTCTATTTTGTATCTGGGATGCCTCCAAAGCATGGCTTGACGAGTGGTGCTAGGGCCGTGCCCGGTATCCAAACCTGTGAACCCTGAGGCGCTGAAGTGGAGCAGGTGAACTTAGCCACTCCACCACTGGGCCAGCCCCAACTACTACAATAAATTTTAATCCATGAAATGATGAGTGTTTTCAATGAGGTTTTACTGACATTGAAGAAACATCGACAATATCGTGTTCTATAAGTAAAAACATAATATAAATTAATTTTTAAATTTATGTAAGGCATAGAAAGATTATTAGAGGAAAGCATATCAAAAATTCATAGCAGATTCTTCTAGGTGGAGGGGTTACGAGTGATATCTAACTGCTTCTTTATGTGTTCCGCATTTTCAAAACTTTCCACAACTGTAATATACTATAATTATTATATATAAATTTTATATTCTGAAAGTTCTTTTTTATCAAAAAGACAGTGAGGAAAATACACAAATGAACGTTGGCAAAATCTGTGTAGTCCTGTCAAAAGACCCTGAACTCAAAGTCATGAGACTTCAGATGAAAAACACAAGTCCGGTGTGGCTGGACCAGCAGATGATGCAGACAGGGATACCACAAATCAGACAGGTAGGAAGAGGAAAGACCAAGTTTATGAAAGAACAGGTTTGACCCAGGTGGACCCTGGCTATAGAGTTTCATCAGGACCCTCAGGAGGAGGAAGTGGTAACCAGCACCTGTATGTTATTGTCCTGAGTGATCGGGCACATAGTAGGTCAGCTGGAGGTACTTTTTACCATTCTTATAACATCTTGAATTTACAACCATCCCAGCAAGTTTAGAGAGAGAGGTCAGGACCAGAGAACCATTTCCTGTCTTGCAGACTAGGCGAAGGAGGGCTCCTAGAGAAGGACGGGTCCTGTGAAGACCTCTGAAAGGCACACAGAAGGGACACCTCCCCTCTAGGTGACCACATCCACCCTGACCTCATACCCCACCCACACGGCCTTGCGTCAGTGTGGGAGGTCCTGTGGTAGACCCAGCACACACCAGGATGGACAAGAGCCAGCTGCAAACATTGACATTCTCCAGACCACCTGCCCCCACACCTCCTGCTACTCGTTTCTTTCAGCTTTCTTGGTCCTGGACAACCCCTCCTGATCTTTTGCTTGGCCTCACTCTACCCCCAGCTCCACTAGTTAATGAATTAGTTTGTTCTGGACCTTCCAAAACCTGTCTTCTAAGGTTAGCTCTATGGCCCCATGGACTACAAAATTTTCAAGTGAGGAGTCCTTGTAGCAGATGCAGTTGATGCCTCACCATATCCTCTACTTCTGGACATGCCAAACTGACTTCCACCTCCAGGTCTGTAGCTCTTTGCCTGAGGTCTTCGGCCACCAAAGACCACTCTGCCCATGTGTACAGTAGGTCAAAGCACCAGAGAACTAACAACCCCTTGGGAACAGCCTTCAACCAAGGACTCCTGGCAGTTGGAGGATAAATACTGGAACTCTCATACTGCTCTCTTGAGATAACCCTGAGATTGTCTACAGCAGGTTTCCCAGAGCTCCCCAGCTCCAGTGTGCAAATGGATACTTGCTTGATAGGGCAGCATGGATTGGCTTCCTTCTACTTCGTGTGTCACTTCTATACTCCTCTACTCATGTTTTCTGGGATTACTTCCAAAACAAACTACTTGCACTTGGATCCTTTTCCAAGAGTCACCTTCTAGCAGAAACCAACATAGGACAACATGCCACCCTAGGCCATATAGGACAAACTTTCCAAATATTTCTTTATGTAGCGGTGTGGGCAGGACAGACAGCACAGCTGGTTGGGTCAGTGTCCCTTTCTTCTCCAACCTTTGGGACTCACCTCTGTGGAGCCGGGCCACAGTCACAGATGGGACACCAAACATCACATCGCCTATCAAGTCCAGGAACAGGTCTTTCTTTTTGACAGGGTCGTCTGTCCCTCCTAAATACTTCTCAGTGGCCACTGGAGTCAGTTCCTCAGGGATGTGCTGAAATAGGTCAAGAGTGAAAGTGATCGCCACCCTCCAGTGAGTGGCACAGCTTCTCTTCTTGTGTTAATGGTGAGCCTCTCGAGCCCTGTGCAACCATCCCCCACCTTGGGTGGTGGGTGAGAAAGGTAGAAAAATGGGGGCAAAACCCTCTGGCCCACATCTTCATTCTGCAATTTAATCGTTTTGTGATTTGGGGAAACTCCTCCCCTCTTTGGGTCTTAGCCAGTTCCTGTGATTCCCTAGACTCTTACAAGGATGGGGCAGGACTTCTGCAAGAGTGATGTGGCCGTCTTCTGGTCCAGCTTGCCTTCAGAGAGCGGGTAGCCCATCATCTGTTAAAACAAAGGTTAAGCAATTGTGAATCATTGGGAATTAGAGGAAGAATCAAACTGACCCATCAACCATATCGATGCAGACTGAAGGTCACCTTGTCATGTCTTGACAGTCAGGGTCTTTGAAGAGTTGGGCAAAATCAATGAGTCCAACGGACTTATACCCAGATGCTCAAGGAGTGCAAAGAGGGTAAAGTAAATGTTAGGAAGAGCTGTCCCAGTCCTTTGCAGTATGTATGTGCATGTATATGTCAGGCTACAGTCCCCGCAATGGTCATCAAGACAGAGAGGGAAGGCTTAAGCCAGGCTAGTATGGAAGCGAAGGGCTCTGGGCAGAGGACACAGAGCTCACAAATACCCTCTCTGTCTCAGCTGACTGAAGAAGCCCTAAATCCTGCCATTATGGCTTTGGTCCTTCAATATGACCCCTGAAATTGTTCTGAAGTGAGAAATGCAGAACTCTGTACGTAATGACTCCATCTAAACCTCTGCATAAGGGACTTGACCAAAATCTAACCAGGCTTAGGCAGCTCAAGGCCCTGTCTTTAGGATGATGCAGCTTCCCTTAAAATGCCTGCCTGACGAAGCAAGGGGTTTTCTCAGGGGAAATTTACTGTTTGTTAATGGCCCAAACCTGGTGATAGGTAGATAGGTCCCAGAAATCCCTCTCGGAGTAGTAACTTCAGATAGTTTGCAATTATAAATCCTTTCTCTGACCTTTACAATGTAAAGAAACTATCCCACCTGTTTCCTTATGGACCTGAGAGCCATCTCTCTGAAAGCAAACTTTGAGGGAATGACTCTTGCTCTCTCTTAGTCCCTGGAGGAGGGTAGAAACCTAACTGCTTTGGGCACCTTGCTCCAACATATACCACTGTCTCCTGTCATAAAGGCAAGAGAGTTTTGGGGCTGGTCCAGTGGCATAGTGGTTAAGTTCACCCGCTCTGCTTCAGTGGCCCAGGGTTCACTGGGTCGGATCCCAGGTGGGCGTAGATCTACACACTGCTCATCAAGCCAAGCTGTGGCAGCATCCCACACACAAAATAGAGGAAGACTGGCAATGGAAGTTAGCTCAGGACCAATCTTCCTCACCAAAAACAAAACAAAACAGGAAAATTTGCTTCTCCTCCAATGAACACCAATTAACTAAAACAGGTGGACTAGTCCCATGGGCAAACCACCCTGCACACACCATGCCGTTCCCTGAGCACATGGACCCTTTAAACAGGCCCCAAGCTTTAGTTTCAGGGACTTGCTCAGTTCATGCTGGACTCTCTTCCCCACTGCAGTGATATAACTGAATAAAACTTGTCCTCACCACTTACGTTCCTGTCGGCTTGATCTTTGGCAGAAGGGACAGCCCTTCCTAGCTTTCAGCAGTCATTTTAACACAGGAGGAAGCGAACTCCTATGAATGTTTGCAGTTTGATGACCAGGAGCGTGTGTGGAGTTTATGGAGAAACCATGAAGGCACCAAGCCCAGGGGAGAGGCTGCTGGGCCCCAGGCCTCACACTCCTTCAGCCCTGAGCTCCTTGTCCTCTCCAGGCCTCGATTTTCTCATCTGCCCCATGATTGTCTCTACAGGCCCCCCAGCATCGACATTTCAGGATTCTTGGATTGGAGAACAATCAGAGAGTGTTTAGGGAGAGAAGTTCCCAGGGCTGCACACTCAGGTGACAGTTGGGCCAAGCCAGAGAAGGTTTCCATGGAAATGTCAACTTGTGCAAAGGTGACGGCTGTCCTGGAACCCGAGGGGTGTCTGGACAAGGAGGAGCTCCTGTGACCTGAGATGGGAGAGGTGATGTGAAGGGCAGGGGAGGTGAGTCTAAGAGACCAGCACATTCTCACCATTGGAATAATCCAGCCAAACTCTTGCTTGTTGATTCCGACGATGTAGGGAACAGTGTTGAACATCTTTTCAGCCAGAATCTCCTCAGGCATCTTTGGCAGCAGCACTCCATCAACCACAGCGGGCAGGAAGGGATGGCTCTGGGAAGAGGGAGCACAGTGTCTGTGCTTCATCTCTCAAGGAAACACCTGCCTCCGTATCTCCACCTGGCTGAGCACAAGGCCAGCACCACAGACTTGCGTGCCCATGGCAGTGACCACAGAACTGAGGGTCCCATCAAAGGATGGTAAGTCTCTGTCGCACCCAAGGGCAGAAATTCGACCAGAGGCTAGATATGGTAAGGTGCTGGGGGCAAGTCTCCCTCAAATTGGAAGATATATGCATATACATACACACACATATACACATTTATATATATTCAAATATGTATAAGTATATAAATATATGTATAGATTTAATCATTTAGATATATATACATACATATATTTCAATTGGAGTGTATATATATCTATGTATGTGTCTCTCTCTCTACAGTCAGTCCTCATTATTCGTTGTGGTTTAGGGCTGTAAGTCACTGTGAACTCTGAATTAGTGATCACTGAGCCACTGCTCCCAGGGGAAATACGGGGTCAGGTTCCTGCATGCCTGTGGTCACATTTTCATCAACCCTCTTTTGTGTGTGTTTGAAGACATCTTATGCAATATACATTTATTACACATGACTAGTTATCTGTAGTTCTTATTTATAATAAAGAACCAGCCGATAAGGACTCCACATTTTCTGGAGCCTGGGTAATGTGACTGTAATTTCCTTGTCCTTCAGCCTTGTGACAGTGCTGTCTACTATGAGTTTATCGTCATCATCTCATGAATCCACAACTGTAGCAATTTTTCCACAGCTTCATCACACCCTACGGATGTTACTTTAGCCTTTCCAGAGGGGCCTCAGAGCAAATTTCCTCCTCCTTTTTCTGGATGGGCTGCAGGGTTGGTTCATTAACACTGAACGCACAGCCGACAGCACTGTAACCCACGCCTGAACGAAGCTCATCAAACACATGTACTTTCTCCCATGTTGAGCACATCGAAGCATTATTCTGCTTAGGAACACTAGACAGCCCCTTAGCACTATGCCTGGGGCCATTTTAAACAGAGGAACCACCAACAGAAAGCATAAAAATGTGAAAAACGTGGCACTAAATGGACCATGGGAATGACATTTTTTAATAGCATGAGAGATGATACAGAAGACGGAGTGTAGCCTTCTTTGATCTCAGATGGGAACGCACGGTCATCACTTGACTTGCACTTTCTGTCCCTCTGCGCATGTCCCTGAATGATCACAAAAGTGCTCCGAGTGATGATTTGGAGTAAGAAATAAATTTCAGTGAATAGGTGAACTCAGAAAAACAGAATTCATGATTAATGACAATTGACCGTATCTATGTCTCTATATTTAAACACGAGCTATTCTTGATGAAAGGTTTGCTTCAAGGAGGCAGTGAGCTGCTCATCACTCCAGGTGCCTAAACTGAGGCTTGGCTCCCTATCAGAGAGCAATAGCAGGAGAAAAAGAATCAGGGATGGGCTCGCATTGTGTTGATCAATGCCTTAATTTTAGATTTTACATTTGTTGAAAAATATTTACATGGTCCCGTAGAGCCTGACTCACTGTCACCATCTGGGAAGCTGGTTCTGGGTACAGTTATATTTCATATTCGCTCACAGAAGTTGTTAAGAGCATGGATTTTGGAGCCAGACCATTTGGATTTGAAACAGGGCTCTGCCACTTACTAGCTGATAACCAGGGAAAGTAATTTCATGTGTTTGTGCCTCAGTTTCCTTATCTATAAGATGGGTTGTTGTGGGGCTTAAATGGCTGAACACATGCAAAATGCTCAGCACAGTCCCTGTACCTGGAAAGGGCTGGATGAACATTAGATATTATTCATGAGCAGTGTTGTTCCAGATCCCTCACTTAGACATCAGCCCCACGTGCCATATTTCCAGCTCCACCCACTATGTGTCATATTCCCCCCGGATGGCAGGTGAAACTGGACAATACCCAGGCTTTGAGACCCTGTGACTCCCAGGACCTGTGTCTGCTCCACAAGGGCCAATGAAGACCGGCCAGTTTGGGCTGTAGAGGAAAAGTTCTGTCAAGTGATCTGACTCAGCAGGACAAGGGCCCACATCCTAATGCAATATGGCTGACAACAGGGACAAAGGATCTGGGTGCCACCACTGATCTCTTTGAAAGGCTGTGCAGTTCAGAAAGGGCTGTTGTGGGAAGCTGCCTAGAGGAGCAACTCCTTCTGGAAGGAAGACACAGAGCAGGCCACATGCAGGAAGTACCCGCCACCTGCAGTGGGCCTCAGGAATGAACAGTATTCCAAACAGTGGGAACGGCGTGAGCACAGTGACTGCGGTATCAGTGTGTAGCACTAATCCCAGGAACCTCAGACCCCGGGAGCCCTGGGCTTGGAGGAAGGCTGTGGGGCATGGACAGAGAGAGAGTAGACGGTGCAGCACACTTTCTGCACCATGTCTGGCACAGAGCAGGGACTCAGATATGCTTTGAAGGGTAACTCCATGGAGGTGAGTGGATTTGTCTAAGGAGGGTCAGCCTTTTAAGAAGGGGCGACATGCCCTGACCTGGGTCCACAAGGGTAAGTCTGGCTGCGCCGTGGGGCATGGGAGTGGGAGGGAGAGTAGAGGTGGAAGATAGTGAAAGTCCAGGAGACAGACCATGAGGGCCCAAGTGGAGCAGCATCCAGTGGGGACTGACGGACACCAGCATCAGTGGGAAGGGCAGTGATGTCCTTTGTCATGAGTGGCTGCAGGTGGTCGCCCTGCGTGCGGCTCCTTCATCTCCTGGCTCAGGTCTGAAAAGCAGGGGTCTGCTTCACCCCTTGTCTTTTTCTTATGCCCCACATCCTGTCCATTGGCACATGCTGTCAGCTGTTACTTCAAAAATATCCAGGCGCCAAGCCCTTCTCACCACTCCCTCTGCTGTGGGCTAGTCCAAGCCGCCGTGATCCCTTGCCTGGATTATTGCAGCACAGGGCTCCCCCAGCTGCTGTCCCTGCATCTGCACTTCCCCTTCCCTACCTTCCGTTTAACACAGCTGTCAACGAGCCCTTTGTAACATCCAAGGTCACTCACTCCTCTGTTTAGAACCCTCCCAAGACTTCCGGTTACACTTGGGATCAAAATCCAAGTCCTTTAAAGGACCACCCCCCACCTCCCATTCCCTTTTCAGCCTCAGCCCTGTTCCTCTTTCCCTCCACACCAGCCACACTGCCCTCCTGCCTCAGGGCCTTTGCTGTTGCTCTTCCCTCTGCTGGGAACACTCTTCTTCCCATGTTCCTGACAGCTGGCTTCTTTCTCTTCCTCCAGAACTGGGCTTAGTATCACCTTCTCATGGAGCATTCCCCACTCTGCCATGTAAATTCAAACCACGGGGAAACTCCAGCCCCACCTCCCAATTACTGTTCTACCCTAATGCTGACTATCATCACACACAGTATGTATTTTATTTGTCTGTTTATTGACTCTTCCCTCACTCTAGGAGGCAAGGCATACCTCTATTTTACTTGTCTTGCTGCTATAACACCAGATCCTGAATCAGGTAGGGCATGTAGTAAGTACTATTTAAATCTTTGCTGAATGACTGAGCGAATCTCATCTAATCCTCACCACACTTTTTAAGCGAAGTGTTACCATCCCCAGGGAGAGAGCAGAGAGGACAGGAATGTGAGACGTTGCAGAGATAATACCATTGGAAACTGGAAACATATTAGAGGGCAGGAGAGGAGGAAGAAGGAGATGGGGAGGATGCTGTTCGAGTTTCCTCCTGGCTGGGAGGAGGGGGCTTCCTCAGGATGGAGATTCTTGGCTCCCTTCCTGACGGCCCTGCTGACAGTGCAGCTTGCACAGCTAACCTACCCAGCAGCCTCCAGGAGAAGTTCTGGGCTCCTCAGTGAAGGCTTCTGAAGAAACCCCTTACCCAGTTATCTCCCTCTCCCCACAGTGGAAGGTTCTAGTCCAGCCTTCTCTACAGGAGCCATTTTGGGGAGCAGGAAATATAAACAAAAACGAGAGGTATGCTGGGCTGAGGAGATACAGGGTTAATGACTGGGAGCCCCGGACTGGGAGTCAGAGGAAGGAGTTCCAGTCCTACATGTAGTCCTCCTGGCTGTGTTTTCCAGACAAATCACTACCCCTCTCTGGGCCTGAGCCATATGAACACAGGGAGTTACTATGAGTCCACACGTGGAACTCTTTCCATCATATTGAAGTGGAGTTTAAAGGTATCAAACTTAAAATCTGTAATCAACACCACAGGTCCTTACCTCTCTGCAGTCTCCATGGAAATCAAGACTGAGAAATTTCTGTGAAGACAAAGGCAGAGGGTGTGGGTGAGGAGGCTTCCTGGAGAAAAGCCGGACCCTGGTTCCCCTGGGCGTGAGCACAGAGTGTAGGTGTAGGACGGGGGAGGGGCTCAGGAGAGGATGTCTGTGGTGGTGCCTGCCCCGCCCTCCATCCATTTCCCCTTATTGTTCCCCCAGACAACAACACCATCTTTTTCCCTGGGGGAGCTCCCTCTTCCCCACTCTCAGTCCTTGAATTCAAGCATCTATGTGACCTGGGGTGCCCCATCTCCCTGACCATAGACATTACTTCCGGAATAAGCACATGCCTATGTCAGTTCAATAGAGATTATGCCAAAACTTTTGCAGGAATTATCGGAAAACAAGGTTTGTAAGCAGACAGGATGTTAAGTTTAGAGGGCTATTGTTGTCCTTACCCCCCTAGGGGACAAACCTGCCTGATAGTGAAGTGTACACTGAGAAGTAAAAAGCTGAGGGATGGAGATAGATTCTTATTAATATCATATGTGCATCTGCATTCAGCCATGCCTGAAGCCATCTACTCCTGAACTGTAGTTTAGTTTTTAGTTAGTTACGTGAAGAGTCTGTTACAACACATTCCTTTTTCTGCTCTAGGCACTTTGAGATGAATTTTCTCATCTCATATCAGAAAGTCCTGACTCACTCAAGCTCACAGAAATTCACACCAACCTACACTTCTCTTTGTTGTGTGTTCACCAAGATTGCACTGATCGTAACGTCACATTGTAGCTAAAACATCTGATTGGCATGGAGGAAGTGACCAGTAAGGGTCCCTCTATTATGGGTTGTAACCTTACCATCCAGGTTTGTGTGTGTGTACGTGTGTGTGTGTGTGTGTGTGTTGAGGAGAGTGCATAATCAGGGAAACTCTCCCACGTGATCTCAGAAGATCTAAGAAGATCATGTGCTCTTTCTTCTCCGGGTTTTCCCCAGATCACCAACTCTTCCCTTAAATGCTAGGTCCTCTCATGCCACATCGAGAATTGCGGAAATAAAGTTGCCTCTTTCCACGCATAAGAAAAAAGTTCCGTTTTAATTCTTTGAATGCATTGGTCACCTTATGTGAGCATTAAAACCCAGGATCCAATTTTAGGGTCACACTGGACTCAACCCATGGAAATAGCAGAGTCTAGTGCTGGAGGTTTGTCCCTGAGGGTCCAGGAGTATCCTCAGGAGCCCAGGGTGCAGACAGAGAGTCCAGGGGCTCAGCCTACTCCTGGGCTCACAGTCACACCCTCCCCCAACAAAAGGAATAGTTTCTGTTGTCCCCGGATGCTGCATTCTCTGGGCATCTGTCCTGCTGTACCCTCCATGTGATGACCCACTGCAATAGGCATCAATCCTCAAATGTCATCTTCTCTGTGAAGTATCCTTGTGACTATAATGAGTGGTTCCCCTCTCTGTACTCCCAATACGCGTAAGCCAGGACGTATATGAGTGTTTTTCTTTTTGAATAGTTCCCTGTCTGCAGGGACTGTAGGCAATTCATGTGTTCGTCACTCTTCCTGTTATCCACCCATACACTTAGTACAAGTAGATGGGTGGATAGATGGATAGATGGATGAATGGACAGATGGAAGGATGGATGGATGGAGTTTGTTAATACATGGATTGTGAGTGAATTGCATGGATAAATGGCTAGATGGATGATAACTTGCGGATAGGAAATAGATGGATCATTGATTTTAGAGGGATGGATGATGGAGTGAGGATATATGGTGGTGGATGATGCATGGATGCTTGATAATATGTGAATGAATGCTAGGGATAGATTGATGTTAAATTGATCAGACGATATTGATGAATTGCATGCTTTGGTGGATGTCTAGATGGAAAATAAGAAGATGAATGGGTAAATGGATGGATGTGTAGTTATCCTAGAATCACAATTAAGGTAGAATCTAGAAAATCTAGAAGCCACCACTGGGTTATAATTGAGGCAGTTTCTAAATGAGCCAAGATAAATTGTGGCAACCTTTCCGAAAATCTTTGTTCTTAATGCCCCCATCCCCAAAATTCAGGATGATAGTTACCTCTGGTAATGTGTAATGTTTAGTTCTTAAAAATATATCTGAAAGTAAGATAGGCAAAATGGTAAGTTTTGATAAAGCTAGGGGATTATTACACAATGTTCACTATTTTTGACTATGCTAATGATTGAGATATTTCATGATAGAAAAGAAAAAAACAAATTCGCCATTCAGATGCAGAAGCTGACACTGCTCTTGAGAGGTGAGACACTGTCCCAGGTAGTTTTCCCGGGTCAAGGAGACAGATGAAATGATGAAGGCTACAGCCAAGTTTACAGGGTGGGGCCTCATGCGACCACAAGAATGGATGCACCTACCATCTTCACTGACGTCTCCAGGAGCTCGTCCTCTGTCTTCTGGCGCAGGCAGTGAACAATTACAGCCGAGGTCGTGGTTTTACACCCAGCAAACACAGCAATTTGCTGCAAAGATCACAGGTGACAGCAGAATTCAAGCACCATGGCCCTTCCTTTCATCAATAAAGAGGTGTTCCATCCCAATCTCAATTTCTAAAGGCCACACGAGGGATGGTAGAAAATACTCTGGGCCAACAGGTGTGAGTCCTGGTCCCAGTCATGCCAATTACACAGCCTCTGTCTCTGTTACTTTGTCTCTGTTAGAACGGGAACAAAGATCTCAGAGCTGAACATCTAAGGAGGGGCAGCAGGAGTGGGGCTGAGAGCATGGAGTCCAGAATCACTCTGTCTTGTTTCAGATCTTGTGTCATCTTCTTACTAGACATTTGGCTTCAGGAAAGATACTTACAAAGAGACCAGAGGAGAAGATGCAGATGGAAAGAAGGCAAGCTTCATGATGGTGGAGCCATGGAGAGTGTGCACGGCTCCCCAGAGCCTAGGACAGTGTCTGACACAGAATCAGTGCTCAGTGTGTATTTGTTGAATAAATAAAAAGGTACTGAGAGAAGTGGAGGAGAGAGAGGGAGAGAGAACATAAGAGCCTTAGATTCCCTTCATTTTCCCAATTTATGGTTCTTATTTGACAGCAAAATCCATCCTCATCTATGTCAACTTTGTTTCCTTTAAATAAATCCCCCCTCTCAACTTAAGCCTGGTCAATGGGGCTTCTGTTGTTTATAAGCAGAGAATTCAGAAAAACAGTTTCAAAAATTCTAAAAATTCCTGGTGTCTTCCTCTCCTCCTATTCACCAGCCCCCTTAAGTCTGGCTGCAGCCCCCACCACTCCACGAAAGCAGCTCTCACAGCCCTACGTAAACGCCCCACATCACCGACTCCAGTGGGCTCTCCTCAGCAGAGCCTCCTGTGGCTCACTCTTCCTTGGCTTCCTAACAGTCTCCAGATAAAGACAAAGTCCTCACCAGGGTCCTGTGCAGCACAGCCCCCGCAATGTCCCCATCCTCAGCTCACTCCAGGTTCCCTCTGCTCTGGTCACATAAGCCTTTCTCATTCTCTCTTACTTGTGATACTTCCTCCTGCCACGGGACATTTGCACACATTGTTCCCTCTTCCTGAAATATTCTTTTCTCACCAAGTAAATTACTGCTTATTTTTATGATCTCAACTCATTCACCATCTTTTCAGGGAAGATTTTCCTGATACCCTCCCCCTATACACTGGACTAACTGCTCCTTTTGGATTCTGTTATGACATCAGGTATCTCTCATTTATTGCTCCTGTCAGAGTTGACATTTTAGGTTTATTTTGGTTATGTCTTCATTAATTTGTGCCCTTCATTAGAATGGAAGCTTCCTAAGGTTGCTAGATATTGCGTACATCAAAATTATTCATTGATGGGGGCCGGCCCGGTGGCGCAGAGGTTAAGTGAGCATGTTCCGCTTTAGCGTCCCTGGGTTCACAGTTTCGGATCCCAGGTGCAGACATGGCACTGTGTGGCAAGCCATGCTGTGGCAGGCGTCCCACATATAAAGTAGAGGAAGATGAGCATGGATGTTGGCTGAGGGCCAGTCTTCCTCAACAAAAAGAGGAGGATAGGCAGCAGATGTTAGCTCAGGGCTAATCTTTCTCAAAAAAAAAAATTATTCATTGATGAATAAATGGATCAATGAATGAATTTTTCCCCATCACAAGGAAACACCTGCAGTCACAGGCCTCAGTGAGGACCACTCCAGGCTCACATGCTGCAAGTGGATTCACCAGAACTCAAACCCTGAGAAACACAACAAATGGTGACAGTCCACTGCCCACCGTCTGGCCTGGCACCCCACTTTGGCACACTTTGGGAAATGTGGTTCATGGACAGTGCTCTGAGCTGGCAGTCCAGAATCGTGAGCTTGAGTCCCAGCTCTGCCCCCATCACTCTCTGACCTTGGCCAGCTGCTTCCACTCTCTGCCCGAGTATGCTCAGCTGGATAACTGGGAGGTTGGCTGAGGTGTCTCCTTGCCCTTCCCTCACAGCCATTCTCACTACTGTGATGCTTTGAGGGTCTCAGCTGGATCACATAGCAAGACAGACCCCTGAAGACTCCAGGAGAGCAGAGCTAAGGGTGCAGGGGTGTCCCAGTGTGAGACTCACCTGAGCCGCGGCCTTCGAGTCCTTCTGGACCAGGCCAGCAGTGAAGGCCACGCCACTCTCAGAGATGGCCCGGTGGAAGAGGTTCTTGGCCAGTGGAGATAACACCTGGGAGGAAAGTGGAGATGTAGAGAGTTTACGCTCACAGGAGGGGTCTTGAAGAGCTAGTCTCATCCACAGCTCTGCCCTGGCCCCTCCCCTGGAGACCCTGGGGCTCAGTGGACATGACAGGTCCTGGCCTGGCCTGTTCCCCAGGCTGACCCCAGGACCCGGTTCTCCAAGAAAACCTCCCTCAGCTGGAGCCAGCCAGGAGCACAGAGCGAGGGACAGAACAGGATGTGTGCGGCATGCGTGCTAATTAAAACAATCAAAAGTATCTGAAAGATGCTTAGGAATTCCTAACAACACTTTAAAGACACGGTTCTGATTCTGCATTTCCATTACTCAGAATATATCCTTAGAAAAATGACCACGGAGGCACACAACGATTTCTACGAATGCTCGTGCTGTTTATAAAAGTAAAGTAGAAAATATCATAAGTTTTCAATATTATGAGATTTGGTAAATATGCTATTTTTCATTCTTACCATGGAATACTACATTATTATAAAAAATAAAATTATGGAGGAGTGCTTAATGTTTAGGGAAATATTAATGTTCTCTTAAAATGCTAAGGAAGATTTTTTGTTTAAAAAATCCTAGATGGACAGATAGATAGACAGACAGACAGACAGCTGGTAGTTAGACAGATAGAGGGATAGGTAGATAGAAAGATAGATGGATAGGGTGCGTCATGGTAAAAGCCTAGAAAAATACATGTCAAAATGTTTGTGGTGGGTATCCCTGGGTAATGGGATTTTGTATGACTTTTTTCTTCTTTAAGGTTATTTGTACTTTTCCTTTTTTTCCATTCGATAAAATATAAAAACATTTATCCCTGAGTATTTAACTCTGAAATCAATCCATGTTGTAAAAGTACAGTAACAGTCAGCCGGCCTCCTGGCATAGTGGTCAAATTCACACATTCTGCTCTGCAGCACGGGGTTCACAGGATCACAGGATCAGATTCTGGGTGTGGAGCTACACACTATTCCTCAAGCCATGCTGTGGCAGTGTCCCATACAGAAAATAGAGGAAGATTGGCAAAGATCTTAGCTCAGGGACAATCTCCTTCACCAAAAAACAAACAGTAATAGTGCTGACCCTCTGCTCACCTGTGAGGCAGCTGGAGGATTCCTTACAGCTCCTAGCACCTTCTAATCTGATTTTCCACCATTGCTTCCCCCAGCCCCATTGCCACTAGCAAGACATCCTAGAGACTGCTGCCTTCCCTCTTGGGCATGCACAAACATTCAGACCATCTCAGAGGAGGCCCCTGACCTGATCTTTGTGCCCATGTCCCCTTGGCATGTATATGGCTATAAGCCAAACCATGACACTCTGCCCAAGCTTTAAGGTTGCCTGCTCTTATTCATAATGTATAACCACCCCTATATCCCAAGAGAAGTGAGATGAGTCCTAATGGGAAAATGATTAGGAAGGAGCGAGAGAGCGCAACCAAGTTAGAAAATGAGAAATGTTGCAGCTGTGACTGAATATTCTTATGGCGCCAGGATGCTAGGTGAGCTCTGAGCTTCCTGGGGGCCAAGGAGAGTTGGGCTATTAGCTTTCCACCATTTGTTGCTGTGCAGGGTGGGGTCAGCCTTGAATCTAGGTCCTGTAAATAAAGGTGCCCATGGCTAAACTGGTCTCCAAGAGTCCTATCAGGAGCCACATCAGGGTCAGGAACACTTACAAGAACAGAGACACTTTCACCTCCTGCTGACTCTCCAAAGATCGTCACGGAGCCTGGGTCCCCTCCAAAGTTGGCGATGTTCTCCTGGACCCAGCGCAGTGCGGCCACCTGGTCCAAGTGACCCCAGTTTCCTGGGCTGTGCTCGTCCCCTGTGCTGTGAGTAAGAGAACAGGATAGGGTGGAAGAAGAGACATCAAGGCAGGGCTCTCAGAACCACAGACGGGGTTAGGGGATCTAGGTGAGCCTTCTGGAGTAAGACGGGGCTTCCACAGCCCTGACACAAGTGTCTCCACCTGCCTTCTTCTCCTGTGGCATTGTTCTGCTGTGAGTTCTACATTCCTTTATCTGGCATTTATCTGGCATCTGCTATGACCAAACACTGTTCTAAGAGCCAGGAGCACATCTGAGAACAAAACAAGCAAACCTCTGACCACACAGAGCTCACATTACAGATCATAAACAAATAAACAGATAGGCATAGAGTATAATGTCAGGTAGTTAAAGTGCTTTTAGGAGAAATAAAATCTGGTAAAAGGAAAGGCAGAGGTGGGGCAGTAGGATTCTATTCGAGATCACATGACTAGGAAAGGCCTCTTGGAAGCTGTGGCATTTGAGAGGAAACTTGAGTGAATGAGCACAGGAGCTTTGCAAACATCCAAAGAAGAGAATTCCAGGTGGAAGAAATGGCAAATGCAAAGGCTCCAGGGTCCAGTGAACAAAGTATGATTGCAGGACACACAGCTAGAGAGGGTCCTGTGGGCCTTGGTAAGGACCTCAATGTCATTGTAAGTAAGGAGGGAAGTCACTGCAAGGCAAGGACATGACTCCATCTATGCCTTAAATGATCACTCTGGCTACTGTGCAGATCAGACAGAGTATAAAAGTAGCAGGATTATTAAAGTGGAGGTTGTTACAATAATCCAGGTGAGAGGCACAGAGGGCTTAGATTAGGGTAGGTGAAAGGGAGGAGATGAGAAGTGGCTGGATTCTGAATTAATCTTAAAGATGGAAGCAAGAGGATTTTCTAATCCACTGGATGTGGGATATGAGAAAAAGACAAGAGTCAAGGCTGACCACATGGTCTTTATCTTGAGCAAGCAGAAGCGGAGCAGGAGGCACTGTGGGGAAAGGAGGAGTATTTTGGGGGAGGGGCAGTGTGTGTCAAGGCTTTAGTTTGTCCCAGTGAAGTGTGAGGTGCCCTTTAGACGTCCAGTGGGCATAGAAGGAGATAGTTAATCATGTGCATCTGCGTTTCAAAGGAGAAAGTGGGGCTAAAACAAGGAGCTGTGAAGGCGCCCCCTGAGATCACTCAGGCAGTAGTGGACATGGAGAGGGGGCCAAACGCTGAGGCTGTAGGAGGGGGAGGAGGAGGCTCCAGTGAAGCGGCTGACCAGGATTAGTCTGTGAGGTAGGAGGTGGCTATGAGCCGAGAGAAGGCAGCATTTCAAAAAGGAGTGAACGGTCGTGTATGGATGCTGTCAAGTTGGTATGTGGATATTTACCAAGTTTGGGCCAAGAGCTGGTAGGTCATTGGTGACCTCGACCAGAACAGTCAGGTGGCGTGGTCGGAGTGAAAACCTGATTGACATAGGTTAAAGGAGAGACTGGGAGGAGAGGAATTGGGAAGAACTAATGTAGCAGTTTGACTGTAACGGGGAGCAGAGAAACTCGACATGGCTGAAAGAGCAGGTGATACATTCTGAGTCATGACTCACCTAGGATACCCCTCCTCCAGCTCCATAGCTGTTTTCAGTGAGGAGTCCACCCCTCCCTCGGCCCACCCATTAGCCATCTCAGGGTCAGAGTTCCTGGGGCTGGTACGTTTACAAAATGCTCCTAATACTAGTAACTGTCCTGCAGGAAACGCGGTTCCTGCTTCCATGAGGACTCAAGGGAGAACACTCTAGCCTTGACTCATGTGTGCACCAAATGCAGAAGGAAATGGAATGAGTGGACCTGATGTTCCTAGGAGGGCTTTACTGAGCTCAGATGATGCAACAATCTCCCAGCTCCAGCCACCCATTCCTTCACCCACAAGCATTCACTGAGCTCCCAACATGAGTCTGCTCCCTCCTTACTTTCCTATGAGGTAAGATGTGTAAGCCTATAACTGCTGTGCTGATGCTAACTGTCACTTTACAGGTTGCAATGTACTGGGGCAGCACAGGTGAAAAGGAGATGAGTATTTCTGAGGAGGTAACATGAGTTATGCAGCCCTGGTGGTCTAGGGGTTAAGATTCAGTACTGTCACCGTTGCATCCCAGGTTTGTTTGCTCATCAGGGAAATACTCCACTAGTCTGTTAGTTGCCATAATGTGGCGGCTGCATGTTGCTGTGATGCTAAAGCTATACTACCAGTACTTCAAATACCAGTGGGGTCACCCATGCTGGACAGGTTTCAACAGAGATTCCAGACCAAATCATGCCAGGAAGAGGGACCTAGCCACCAACTTAAGAAAAAATTGGCCATGAAAACCTCATAAATAGCAGCAGAGCATTGTCTGATAGAGCGCCAGAAGATGAGAGTATGATGCAAAAATATCAGGCAGCTTCTGTCTCTTCCTTACATGGTCACTAGGAGACAGAATCGACTCAACAGCACTAACAACAAACATTTGAGTAGGATCTTACAGGATGAATAAAAGTTTGAAAGAATAGATATTCAAGGCAGATGGAACATCATATGCAAAAGCTCAGAAGCAAGTGGACCAGAGTGTCTGGGGAATGAGAAGGGAGGTGTAGCTCAGTTATGAAGGGACTTGGGTGCCTCACTAGGGAATTTAGTAAAGATCCGCTTGAAGGCTGACATGACCCGAGTGGGACCCTACCCTCCTTGCTTTGGGGGCCAATGCACAGTGAGGAGAGTCCAATATCCTACCTGAAGAATCCCCAGATGCCCAGGCGGTACTGAATGGTCACCACCACCATGTTTTCATGGGCAGAGAGGGCCAGCCCATCATAGGTTGATGCTCCACCTATCATCAGACCACCTCCGTGGATCCACACCATCACCTGGACAGGGAGGAAGCGATAACACTGGTTACAGGAAGCAGATCTGAGAAAGACCTCAAGATGTCATCTGGTTTGGAAACCCATCTCTTAGCCATGACTCAAGAAGGCCATTACCCAAAAGCCACCAGTGTCCCCCAAAGTTACAGCATTCTGTTGCTCTCTGCCCCCACTGTCCCAGCTGGGGTCCAGGCCACTACCCCAATCAATGCATGCTGGCTGGCCCTGCCTGTTTTCCCAGCCTCAGTGCCACCTTCTACAAGGGCTCTTCATGCTCAGAATACCATCATGGGAACAGTCAAGGTTATAGGTGTCATTTTCTCCCCAACACTCCCATCACCCTCGTCCGTGGACCCCTCCCTCAGCTCAGCATACTCTGCATGCCACAGCCCTTGTGTTTCGGCTTCATCTTAGTTACCTCTTATGCAGTGAATTAAACTTCTCTCATGCGTGAATGATTATCTCAAGAAGCGCACATGCCCTGAGTGGTGTGTCTTCCTGATATGCCTTCCTTCTTCCTCCTCCTGATTCCTCTGCATCCCCAAATCCCATCAATCCTCCAAAGCCCAGCCTAAAAGCCACCTCCTCTGAGAAGTTCTCAGTCATTTGACTAACATGATCTGAGAAACTACTATGTGCCAGGGACCGTAATAAGAATTACGGATGAGAGTGGACAAAACAATTCATGACTCATGGCTCTTGCATTTAAGAGCTCACATAGCAAGGAAGTGAGAGTAGCTAAAATAATAATATTATAATAATTTTGTTCTTTAACAAAAAAGAACTCATAGCACAAACTATGTGCCAAGTACTGTACTTAGCATTTAAAATTAAACCAGCCTAAAGTAGGAATTACTATTCTCCCATTTAACACACAGGAAAACTGAGACACTTAACCTGCCCAAGGTTGGGCAGCCTGTAAGTGGTGGAAGCAGGACTTGAACCCAGGCAGTGTGGCTCCAGAGTCCACATGTTAAGTCACTGCAGCCAATGTCCAGGGTGCAGTAGGTCGGCTGTTAGGGAAGGAGGAAGATCTTCCCTTCAGCTCTAAGCAACATGTCAGGAGCACTGTTCTGTGTACCTGGCCAGGCACTGAGTTAAAGCCTGATAGTCATCGTTGAATCCTCATATGTGATTATTCTCCTTTTGAGGAAACAGAGCCAGGTGTCTCAGCTAGTAAAAGGCAGAACCGGGATTTCAGCGGAGACTTTAGTTCCAGAAACTGTGTCCATAGCTAGAGGTCTCCTGCCTGCAGGTTCCCAGAGGCCCTGTTCCTCCCACACCTCTGATCGCCGCCTGCCTCCAGGTGGAGGGGCTGAGTCTGAGTCATCTCTGAGTGAAGGCTGAGAAAGGGTCGGGGCAGCAGAGATTTGCTGAAGTTAGTGTCCGTCTGTGCAGCCCAGATGGTAAGACCCGCAAAGGCAGGGGCTGCTTGGTAATTGTATCATGTTCCTCCTTTCTGCTAAGAAGTCTAGCTCTGTATATGGGGCACTGAGTACGTCATAGAATAATCAATGAATGAATGAAAGAATGAGTGAGTCTTTGTTCCAACCTCTTTGAGCCAAGCATGTGCAGTGCCACTTCTAGTCACAAGTTCATAGATGCCTCCTCCACTCCTAGGCATCATGCCAGATGTGTTCTGGGAGATTCCAGGGTGCTCACACCCCTACCTTTTCCACCCCAGGGACCCCCTTCTTTTCCAGAACCCCTCTCCCACCATCCAGCCTGAGTCTGGAAGGCTCCCTCATCTCTGGGCCTCCCTTTATTCAGGAAATGCTGACTCACTGGGTCATCACCCTGTGCCAAATTCTGCTAGGGAGGGAAGTAGGCTACAACAAAGTCCCAGAGAGCTGGCCAAGGAAAGTGCTTCTTGGATTGATCCGTGTTGTGTTCTCCACACTTTTATCAGGAGACACTGTGAGGCAGGTTTCTTTGTGTGCTGAGGAAAGTTCACACACAGGCTTGATTTCCTAGTCTGTGCCAAAAAGCACTGGTTTGAAAATCAGAAGACAACCGTTCTCATCCTGCCAACCCTACTGTGTGACCTCTCCTTCTCCTCTCTGGGCCTCAGTTCTCTCTCTGTAAAGTACAGGTTGGGTTGTTGGCTTATCACTATGATTACTTCAGCTCTGACCTTGTTGGAAATTATATATAAGCTGCTCTGGGTGTCAGATTCCTAACGTAGCAACCAAGAGTAATCATTCTTCTTCTTCTGTTAGTGTAAGAGAACCTGGACAATGGACAATGGACATTACAGATGTACAGCAAACTCCCCAAAAGATCCTATGTCTGTGACTAGGGATAACTGAGGTTGAAGGGGAGGAGAACATGCCACCCCTAAATATGCCATTTTGGTATACTGATTATTTGAAATTAAATTTACTTTAGAAAATTTCTTAGAAAACAGCCAGTGCAAGGACACTCTAACCCTTTTTGTTTCCTGAAAGCAGGGATGAGTCTCCCATGTGAAGGGTAATCTCCCTACATCTGGAAAGGAAAAGGCATCCTTATCACCAGAGATGAGGAAGTCAAGGCCGAGAAGGCTGTAGAAACAACCTTCGTTACTTCGTCTTTAACTTTCCCCTCCAACCCAAACCCCTTTGCTGCTAAATCTTCATAAATGTTTCTTTGTCTAAAATGTATAAATTCTGCTTGCTTTGGTCGCTTCTTCAATACTCAAATTTTGATAAGCTGCTGTACGTACCAAATTAAATTTGTTTTCCTTCTGTTAATCTGTCTTATGTCAATTTAATTATTAGGCCAGCCAAAGAACCTAGAAGGGAAGACGGGAAAAGCTTTCATCCCTTGCGGTTTCCTGTGATCATGTGGTCTGGCTGTGGTGGGTAAAGAAAGCCCTGGGGCCCCTGAAATAGCCATGGTTGGTGGTGCCCCCACCCAAAATTTCCTTTGTCCTCTTCCAGTCTCCACCAGAAGATCCTGGAGGGCTGGAACTCACCAGCCTTGATCAGTGGTTCCCACTACTTACCGGCAGCCTGCTTTTCTTTGTCAAGTCAGCAGGAGTATAAATATTTAGGTAAAGACAGTCTTCAGAAATCTGGACAGAAATGTTCTCCTTTCTGTTGGTAAAGAGGTCTGAGAGCATCTGCCCTGCCACTGTGTCCTGGGAGCACCTGGGAGGGGAGAAGGAAGAACTCCTGAGTCAGTCAGAGCTGAGCAAGGAGACGTCTCCTACGGTCAGGCTGAGCCTTGAACCGGGAGTATTAGGCATGTATTAATGTTGTTCTTACCAGACTTGAGATGCTGGAATGACAAGGAAGGTAACTGAGGATCAGGGTGGGGGGCCCTGGGGCACACTAGGTTCTTCCACAAGTGTGTATAGTAAGGAGGCCTGTCACCTGTCCCCTTCCCAGAGCTTTCAGGATGCCCTGGGTCAAGGAGAGGAGGCCGCCTCTACACCTGGGAGAGGACCATTTCCTGCAGGCTCTTGACACAGCCTAGCTCTCCCCTGGGCTCTGTATGGTGGGCTGCAGGGTGACCATGTTCCTCCACTAGGTAAACCAGGTGTTCTAGTGCCAGGAGACTTCCATAAACCATGAGAAGTCACTCAAGTGGCAGACATTCAGGGCGTACAACATGTCAGGAGAAATATTTGTGGGACAACATTAAAGGAACTGTGTTCTAGTCCTGTGTTAGCCATTAATGAGCTTGGTGACCTTGGTTGAATTCCTTCCCTGCTCTAATCCTCAATCTTCAGATCTAAGAGAAGGGAGAGATTTCTTTAAGGGCCTTGCAGCCCTGACATACTAAGGTTCTACCAACATCCAGCCCAGACAAGCACTAATGGTTGCCCTAATAACAGACCATGAAGATCCAGCATAGATTATAATTGGTAATATTTCCTGAGTCCTCCCAGCACGTCAGGTGTGTACTCCTTTTGTATTAACTCATCTACTCCTCAAGCAGCCCCGTGACATGGCTTCTATTATTACCCAGATGTTATAGAGAAGACAATTGAAGGACAGACAGGTTAGAAATCCTTTGTTTACACAGACATAAAGATCCATACTATGGAGTGCTTGTATTTCCAAGGACATTAAAATCAACATTTCTGAATCTCAATGCAAGCAGAAGGCAGATGTCACCGCCCCCAGTGTGCAGATGAGGTGGCTGAGGCACTAAGGTGCCTGGATGACGCAGCTGTCAGGAGTCAGAGTCAGGCCTGAAAAGATGACTTCCTGATCTCCATCCCGGAGGAAGATTTCTGGGATCACTAAGAGCAAGGGGCATAATATTCATAAAGTGAAAAAATCAAATGTCAAAAAAGCAGAAAACACTTCAACATCACTGGTATTCAAATGAATGCAAAATAAATAGCAAAACTATACATACATATTATTATGATGATAATAATTACTATTTTGTCTATCCACTAGCCAAAATACATTTTTTAAAAACCCCAAGTATTGCCAAAGGTCCAGGGAAAGGAGGTTTTCCTACATTAATGAAAGGAGTGTAGTTGGAACAGTTCTTGGGGGGAATTTTTAAAAAGGTGCATATTCTTTGACTCAGAAATTAATTTCTTGGAACTTCTCCAAAAATATTGTGAGTGTGCATAAAGATTTGACTATGGGTTGTTCATGCTATGTATATTATCAAAAACATTAAGAACAACCGTGACCCCAAATAAGAGATCAGGTAAATAAATGATGATTCAATACCCAACGTAACACAGCTATTAAATGTCAGGCTGTGATATTTAACGACATAGAACGATGTTCAGGATAGACTGATAAGTGAGCAAAAGAGGCATCCAAACTATCTGCATAGTGTGATGGGATACTGTGATTTATAATAAGAAACATCTATTTGTTCTTCATGCAGTTTCTGGCACAGGGCTTCTAAAACCTTGGAATTTCCTAAGAGATGAGAGCCATAAAGGTGTGTTTATCATATTAATGAGGTGACTTTTGGACCTCAGCTAAGGATGTGGGCTGGTTGCCAGGAAACAAACCAGTGATTAGAGGCTTAGAAAATTCAGTCCCACTCACCTAATCTCTAGAGAAGGGAGAGGTGCTGGGTGTTGGATCAATGTTCAATGGCCAAAGATTTAATCAATCATGCCTATGTAAGGACGCATCCGTAAAAAAACAAATGGACAAGGGCTCAGAGAGCATCCGGGTTGGTGAACCAGAACGCCTCCCACTGCCGCTTTGCCAGACCCAAACTTCATGAGAACAGAAGCTGCTTTCTTCACAGCCTCACCCTAGGAATCTCTTCATCTACTGTTGATTCATATCCTTTAAAATCCTTCAGAAACCATTAATCTAGTGACTAAATCAGTTTCCTGAGGTCTGTGAACCATTATAGAAAATTAATGGAACATAAGGAGGGTGTCATGAGAATGTCTGATTTATAGCTGGTCAATCGGAAGCACAGATAACAACGTGGACCCTTACTGGGCATCTGAAGTAGAGGGCAATCCTATGGGACTGAGTTCTTAACCGGTGGCATCTGATACTACCTCCTGGTAAATGGTGTCTGAATTGAGTTGAATTGGAGGATACCCAGTTAGTGTGAAAAAGAAACACAAATGTTAAATTTGGTACAGAATATTGGGTGGTTCTATTTTTAAGAGAGAAAACATTGCAACACGTGAAAGTCTGGAAAACAGAACCTAAAACACAAGCCACTGTTCTCTCCAGTGGTAAATTCATAAAAGATTTTCACTTTCTTACTTTTCCTTACCTGTGCATCCTCACATTTCTGTAATAAGAATGTATTACACTTACAATCAAGAAACAAAAACAGTGAATATAACTTTTAAAGGAAGGGGAGAAGAGTAGAGAAGAGGAAAAAGGAAAGAAATGAAAAGAAGGCAAGAGGTGGGAACCTGGAGATTCAGAGAAATGCCTTGCTGAGAAGAATAAGGGCTAAATGGATGCATGGAGGCCTGAGGGTGGCTGAGGGGCTCTTTTGCCCAACATGGCCAGCATGACTAGGACACATCCACCATTCCTCTGCTCATGTCTAGGTGGCTAAACACACCTGGGAGATGAGAACTTGCCTGGTCAACATCCCAAAGCACTCCCCACCCACACACTGCCTGGCTCACCCTACTTGCCAACTATAGCAATGTTCAAGACAGGAGAATAAACAGAGCCGTTACACCTGATCGACTTCACCTGTTCACCTTTTAATTTTTTTTCCAAAGCTCTTATCAAATATTCTAACATATGACATAGTTCACTTATTAATTTGCATGTTATTTATTATCTGTCTCCTCTCCGAGAATGCAAGGTCCATGAAGACAGGATCTTGGTTCTGTTCGCTAATGGATCCCAAGACCTCAAACATGCCTGGCACACAGTAGGTGCTCAACAACCATGTGTTGAATACAGGGCTCTAGAATGCTCTGAGAGTTCTGGAGTATCTCTAAGGATCTACAATGTCTTCAGGATTCCAGAACAAAGTATGAGCCACTCGGAGGATGGCCTTGGCTCCTTCCTGCATTACTTTGAGGCACACACCCACTGAAAGATGCCAAAGCCCCCGGCTTACATGGGAGGGTAGGAGGTGGTGTTCTTCACGAAGGGCCATGGGTCTGCAGGCTGCGGCGGAGCAAACCTCAGGGATCCCAGGGGGGGCTTGGCAAAAGGGACCCCCAGGAAAACGGCCACGGGCTGTGCAAATCCTTCCAGGCTGACGTGCTTCCCCAGGACCTTGCCCTGCGCGGTGTCCACCACAGGCGGCGAGGATGGGTGCCCTGCTGGACAGCGAGAGGAAAAGAGGATATGTCAGCAGTGAAAGGTTTGACCTGGATTCTGGGAGTCTTGCCACTTTCAGCTTGTGACCTTGAATGAGTCACCTCAACTCTCTAGGCCTCAGTCTCTTCTTATGTAAAAGGGAGAGGAGGTCAACTGTCCTTCCTAACTCCCAGGACTGTCTTAAGGAGCAAATTGGACATGGAGGTAAAACGGCATCAAGTGAGAAGGAAATGCAAGAAGGAGAGCTGCTGGGAGTGAAGCAGACATTGGGGTTGCACTCTCACGAGCCCTGGAGACAGTTATCCACGAGGATCCTGGCGCTGAGCTGCGTGCTGGATGGGAGGATGGACAAGAGGCGGCCCCTCTTCTCAGAAGCTCTGAGCCTTGTGGGGAGAATGAGCCACATACACGCTCGACCCTACTGCTGGGGAGAAAGTGGTCAGCGTCCTGAGAGAAGTACCAGTAAGGTCCTACAGGAGTTAGAAGATGGAGTGAGGCCTTCTGATAGGTGTCATCATGGAGGCTGTCACCTTGGAGCCTGGGACTAGCAGTCGAGGAGGGCTGAGCAATTGGAGATGGGAGAGGGGTATAAAGGTATAGAGAATGTGCCGAGGCGAGGCTCTGAGACAGCAAAAGGCAAGGCCTGCCCGAGGAAGAGTGATGGCCCATGTGAGGCAGACGGAGTCTATGGGAGAGGAAAATAATCCTGGGGTGAGAAAGGTCATGTGTGGGAGGGCCTCAAATGCCAGGCTAATGTTTTGGGCTTTGTTGTGGGTAAATGAGCAGGAATGAACTGTTAGAGTACGGGAGAGTGACACCATCAGCTTGAAGAGGATTCTTCTGGCAGCTCTGAGCAGGGTCTTCCAGAGGGGCTGAGACTGGGGTCAGATCCCCGTCTGTTCCGTTCTTGTGGAGCAGACAGCTCTTCCTCGCTGAGCTGAAGTTCCTCCCCTGAAGCTTCCACATCAGCCCTGCTTCTACCTGCTGTGGCCCGGCCTGAGCTCCCATGTGGCAGCGGCCTTGCAGACCCCTGAGCCTGCCCATCCCTCAGGCCGTCTCTTGTCCATCCTCACATGGTTCCAGCATTCCTCGTAGGAAATGTTGTCTAGCCTCTCGTCCTCCCAACTGCTTTCCTTTAGGTGTACACAAAAGGGCAGCATCTCCCTCAAAGTGTGTGGCCACAGCAGAAAGAATAACCCAGACTTGCTCTTAAAGAAGAATATCCAGTGCTAACCTTCAGGAGAGATGAAGTGGACAGAACCAGATGCCGAGGGTGACAAAGTGGGCGATGGGGTGAGAGGCATCAGCCATAGTGTTAAGAGCAGCAGTTACCACGTGTGTTATAGGTAATATTTGTGTACTAGCACTTCCTTTGTGCCGGATCTGTATTCCAGGTCAGCTAAATTAATCTTCACAAGTGCCTTGCTAGGTAGGTGTTCATATATCCCATTTACAAATGAGGAAGCTGAGGAAATGCATGCTGCCATTATAGACTTTCTGAAGATCGAATTGAGATGGACTTGCCAGGAGATGACCATTGGTAAAGGAATTATCCCTCCCAATTTAGCTCTTACTCTGCCCTGACACTCACTCCCAGGCCTCTCATGGTGTCACTCCACCAGAATGAACGTAAAATCCAGATGGCGCCTACTCTGTCAGGACATTACTGGACAAAGCACTGATCCTGGATTCAGGAGAAACACATAGATTCTGAGTGTGATTTTCCAGTTGACCTTGGACAAGTACATTTCCCTGTCTGATTCTCTTTTTCTCCATCTATCAAATGGCACAAGATGTATTCTGAGGACCCTTGCTGCACCCTTGTATTAACCATGTCTTTATGCTCTGTATTTGGTGCTTTGATATCAGGGGCCTTGCTGACACTGGAGGGACTTCCAGGCCTCTATCATCCTGCCCTAACCACTCCAGGGCCACTTACCTGACAACTGTGGACCGCCCCCTGGCCCCAGAGCAGTTTGTTTAGTTTGCAAATCCTAAACATGCTTATGCTGCCTCACCCCTTCCTTCTCACAGCAAGCAGGACAAAAACTCTTGCCCACAATTCCTCCTCCTCCCTCTGTCTCCTGACCCTCCAGGTGCTTCACCTTGTGCTGGCATTCCACCTCACCTTGGGAATTGTGTGTAAAAAACTTCTTTTCAATGGCAGTCGGCTCCTTGTCTGTTGATCTTACCATACCTTAAATTTCTATCTATACACTATATTTCAAAACCACCACTTCAGTTATTAATCTTTATTTTGCACTCTCTCTCCTCATAACAGAAAATATGCTCTTTAGAAACAATGTATTTCATCCTCCCAACAGCTCAGTGAGGTAGGTACTGTCCTCATCCCCATTTTAGAGAGAGAAAGTGAGGCACAGAAAAGTGAAGTAACTTAGCTAAGGATAAACAGCTAGTTAAGGGCTGAGCTGGGTCTCCAACCCGCACTCTTCTTCCCCAGAGTTGAGATTTATTTTCTGCTAAGTCACTCTCCATGATTTGGCCATATCTGGACAAATCTCAAGGGGAAATAAACTGAGTTCTTCAAAGTCCTCATCTGGAGGCATGAGGTTAGCCGGTACCCTCCTGCGTGCGGCATTGGCAGCTGAAGTTGGGTGTTTATCCTCCCCTGGATGGGACTGTCTGGGCCGGGCGCCCCACATCCGGAGGGCAGCAGCTGTGGAACCGGAGCTGTCACGCCTTTGTCCTGTATGTGTGTCCCTCACCTCACCCCTGGACCAGCATTTCCAATGTGCCCCCCATCTGTATTTCAGACGGACTCACCCCAGACTGTAGAAGTGGCCAAGGAGACCAGGACCAGAGCGAAGAGCCACATCGTGGAAGGAAGGACAGCAGCTCCTGGGCCTGCAGGACTCAGCGCTGCTGGAAGGGGCTATGCAGTCAGCCCCAGAGCCCTTCCCTGCCCTGCCCCTCAATTCCCTCCCTCCCAGCCAATGGCCTAATCAGGCAGAAAACTCTCCCCCTTCAAAGATCAGTCAGGGCCTTTTCAGAACCTCTAAGCAACGCCTCCCAGAGTGTACCCTCTTTCATCAAAACGGCACAGAGTAAACTCTCTGATTACAGATAGCCATAGATTGGTTAAACAACTTGTTACATAAGAGTTTCTGCCTTCCTGGACTTTAAGCTCAGTGGACTGTAAGCTTCCCAAAGGCAGACACAAGCAACAGATGCTTTTGGACAAGGGGAGAGTTTGGTTTGGGCTCCCAGAACAACTTGAAAAGTTTCAGAGCAACTCCCAGTCCTGCAGTTGCTCAGATGGGGAACTGAGGACCAATCTCTTAGCTTCCCTGGGCTTCTATTTCATAGAGCTCTATGCTGTTCAGTTTGGAAGCATCTTAAATTGCATCCAGCCTCCCTTCTGATGCCCAATTAACTTTACAATGTTCCTGCCAGGTGACTGAGCTTCCTGCCATAAACCTCCAGGCTCAGGGAACTCGCTAGCTCTAGAGGCAGGGATCTTTGGACAGATTGTTCTTACGGCAACAAACTGCATCCCTCCCTGTCCCTGGCTCTATTCATCTGTTCATCCATCCATCCATCCATCCATCCATCCTTCTATTTGTTCATTATTCTGCTTATTCATTCTCCAAATGCCTGACACTGTGCTAGGTGTTATAAATACAAGGATGAATTCCAGACATGTTCCATCTCCTCAAGAAGCTCCCTGTGTATAGATAAGACAGATAGGGTGTGTGTGTGGGGTGGGGGGGTGAATTGCTGTGCAATCTGAAAGGTCCAAAATGGATAAAAAGTGCCCTGGGTACCCCTGGAAGAGTGTCCTTTACCTGCTGGGGGGACGAGGAACATGCTCAAAGCCTGTTTCATAGGATCATTAAATGTCCCACAACAGGGAACCAGTTATAGACACTCTGGTACAGCTGGCTAAGGAAACGCTATCCATTCACTCAAAGTAGTGATGCCCAAAGCTATTTATTGGCAAGGAAAGACAGCCATGATGTATTGTGAAGGGAAAAAAGGACTATAAGACAATTATGGCTGCTCTTTTGAAACAGTGTGGCACTTTCTCAAAAAGATTAAATGTAAAGTTACCGTATTTTCTAGCATTCACTCCTAGGTAATTACCCAAGGTAAATGAAAACACATTCCTACAAAAACTTGTACACAAATAGCAGCATTATTCTTAATAACGGAAAGTGGAAACAACCCGTATGTCCATCAACTGATGAATGGACGGACAAAATGTGATCTATCCAAAGAATGCAACATTATTCAGCCATAAAAAGAAACGAAGTACGGATACTTCTTACAACAAGAATCTTTTCCTTCATCACAAGGTTGAATTTTGGAAACATTATGGTAATGAAAGGAACCAGACAAAAAAGGCCACATATTGTATGCTTCTATGTGTAAGAAATGTCCAGAATAAGCAAATCCACAGGGACAGAAAGGAGGTTAGCCATTACCAGGGGCGGGGGGAGGAGGGAAGGTAAATGACTGATAAAGGGTATGAGGTTTCTTTTTGGAGTGATAGACATGTTCTGGGATTAGATAGTGGTGATGATTACACAACTTTGTGCATATACTAAAACCAATGCTGAATTTTATGGTACATGAATTGTATTTCAATAAAATAATTATTTTTTAAAAATCTAGTTATGTATAATATTCCACTTCAGTAAAAATATATATCTTTTTTTGCATAGGAAAAATTCTGAAAGATTATTCATGTAATTAGTATTTCCATAGCCATTTCCTGGCTATAGTATTTTGAGTGTTTATACTCATTTGAAAACTTTTATTCATTCAGACATTCATTTGAGTGTGTGGCAAACACTGTGCTGAGTGTCTTGTTTGCAGGATCTCACTTAGTTCTCAAAATAACCCTGTGAATTGATATTATTATCTCCTCGGGCTCACGTGGTCAGGAACTGGCCCACAGTCACACATAAAGTACGAGTAAGAGCTGAGGATTGAATAAATCTGCATAACATTACGGGCCATACTCTCAACCACGCAGCTGTGGTGTCAAAACTTTTTGACAAACCGACTTTCTGATGCCCTAAGCACATGATTGTTTCCCCTGTGGATGAACTCAGGTCATCTCTCTCTTCTAGGATCTCCGCCACCTCTATCCCTTCAAAGTGCCATGTCTTCCTGGGTCCTCAGGCTGCCTGGAAGGCTGTTTGGAACCAGGAGTGCTGGGGTTCCTGGGAGAGGTGGTGACCAGGTGGTGGAGGGCTTGCTGTGATGGCTCACACTTCACGGTTCCCTCTCCCAGTGTGGACTTGTCACTGAGAAAATGCTGCCCATCCGGGAACGCATGCCCCAGGCCCCCTACATTAACTGGAGTCATGAGATCCGTTCTTGCCAATGGGGAAGGGGCAGATGTGAAGCAGGGCTGTCTCCAGGCCGGCGCAGGAAAGAGGCAGCTGTGCCTTCTCCACCCTCACACTGTTTTCTCAGTGTCATTGGCAAGCCTACCTGTGTCCAGGCCAGACCAATATTGACATCAGGGAAAACTGGGCAACCAGCAGCATAAAGCACATGACAACCCCAGAAGGAACCCACGGGTTCTTGGCCAAGGCTGTAGGTTATAGCTGAATGAAGCTTCTGGAGACACAAATTCCAAAAGGGATGCTCACTTATACTAATCCTAGACACTGTGGCAGGCCAGAGAGGAAGCCCTGTGGTGGGGTGAGGACTCTGTGACAGCATTAGAGTCAGTCCCCAGAGCTCATTGCTTCTATAAAGATTGACCTAGGCTGTGTTCTTCCCTTTTATCCAGGAAAGAAACACAGGTAACAAAGAGCAACCTAATGAAGAGCACCCCTGTCTCTATCCACATGGGACAATCTAGGTGGTTCTCACAAGTAGACACCAAGGCTGTCTCTAATCACTTAGCATATAACACACACACACACACACACACACACACACCTGTTAAAACATAACCATCCTACCTTTTTCCCTCTTCAGCTGGCCTTTGCAACCTGGGCACACAGCCCTGGCTCATAGTCTAAGATTGTAGGGTGCTGACTCAGCACAATATAAAAGGCAGGGGTGAATTATTTTCCCAACCCCACTGTTCAATCACATGCCCACTTGTGACACCTGCCAATCCTGCAAACAGAGGGAGCCACTCCCAGAAGTTGCTATGTCTAGCTACAGCCTGGAAGGCCATTCCTGGCTCATGATGACTCCGCAGAAGTGATAGGAGAGGCTGGAGTGCATGAAACCTCGTGAAGACCTCAGTTTTGCTTTACGTGTGTAATCTCTCTGGGTCACATCATCTGTATGCAATACAGCTCTTCTTGTTTCAGTGGCAGTTGATTGGGATTATCGTTTTTGCCTTGGGGAACTCCCTGAGGTTTCCCATGTGGAATTAGATGAAGAGTAAAATCCTAGAAACTGGCCTTAACTCCTAAGTGGTCGGGCAGGTCTTAGGAGAGAAGACACCTGTGGGGGATCCACATTAGCCCCCCAAACCTCTCCATCTCCATCAATTCACTCAATAGATATGGGAAGCACACACTAGAAGAAGCACTGAACTAGTATGAGAACCTCTTCTACTGCGCCCTTCACTTGACCTTATCTATTAATCGTGGGATTAATCAGGCAGAACCTTCATGTTAGAGAACACTGCACTGGGCGACCAGAGGTCAGGGAACCCCACTGGGTGACTTTCAGGGATCCTTTCTGGAAATGAGGAGGTGAGAGGCAGGGGTGGCTATGGGTGCGGTGACCTCTCATGCACCATCCCACCTGGATCAATATTCTGTGAATCTAGCATCCCATCACATTTTCCAAAGCAGCCTAGACACAAGCAGTGTTTCTGGAACCTCAGTTATTTTCATAATAATGTCATGTTTCTGGACGTTATTTGATGTTACTTTGTTTTTGTGCATTATTTTGACGTTATTTCTGATGTTCTTTGCTTCTCATAATAACATCATAATTTTTTGTCATATCAACATACCATCTATACTATTATTAGCAGTTTTCCATTTCCTAAACAGTTTAATACATTTTAATTGAAAACAATCATTCAAAAAGGAAATTTTACATCATTTCCACAAACGGAAGACTTCTACAACTTACCATGAATTAAAGGTAAGCATGGAAAATGTGTCATTGTATTTTTAGAAATTAAAATGAGGGTAAAAATCAGATGTGTATAAGGAAACAGCAGCAATAATACCTTCAATCTATTTACAAATGTGTACACCCAAAAATAAGTTACTCAATAGGAAAAGAGGACCATTGACAGACAGTTATTAACATAAGGGCAGAAACAACCTAGTCCAGCATCATGACCACTAGACAGGTGACCAGGCCTTGGCTAACTCGAGGGTCATTTTATTGCAGCCATTTCCTTGAGCTTCAGGGAACTTCTTCCTTTTGATACTCAGATAACTGGGGAGAACTCACATCTCGTTCCCAATCTCAAGCCCTACAATGCTGTATTGTGAGCAGGGGGTCAGATTCCCAAAGGTCAATCTGGTCCTAGGACTGAGTGAGGGAGAGCACCTGTGGGAAGTTTTGACCTGAGAGTGGGTCCCAGAGGGGAGCACTACCCCATGGGCATAACTGGTCATCTTGCACAGCACTAGCAACTGGCGGTCAGGTCATCTGCATCAGGCGATCACATGGGGCTGCCTAGTTTAGCTCCTGCTGAGTAAGAACGTATTGTGAGAGTAGGGTAAACTATGGGAGCAAATGGGCCCAGAATTTCAGGAGCTTATTTCCTGCTTAGGTAAAGAACTGGCGTGCTGTTCAGGTCAACAAAGTGGCTGTCCTCCACATGGTCATTCAAGGATCTAACCAGGGGTCAGCAAACTTATTCTGTAAAGGGCCAGATGGTAAATATCTTAGGCTTGGGGTTCAGATGGTCTCTGCGGCAACTTCTCAATTCTGCTGTAGTAGCAAAAGCAGCATAGACAATACCTGGGCAAACAGAAGGTGGGCCAGATTTGGCTCATAGGCCATAGTTTGCCAGCCTGTGACCTAGACTATGATGGCTTTGGCATCTTTAACTTATGGTTTCTAACAGTTTCATGGGTGTCAATTCCAGTCAGCTAGAGAGAGGAGGAGCATAAGGAAGTGAACATGGTCAGGGGCAGGCATTTTGAACCAGACGTGAATCTGGCAATCCTCATTTCTGCTTACATTTCACTGGAAAGAACTTTGGCATATGACCAATCTAATTGCAAGGAAGGCTGGCATGTGTGCACCAAAGAAGGTAGGACAGAATTTAATGGACAGCTGGCAATTCCTGCCACAAATAATAAGTGATGGATTTGATATTAGGGATTTTTTTCTAATACACAGCAAAACAAATATGTAGCCATTATACAAACGCACTAAAGTTTCTTTGTATGCCATCTAAAATGATCTTGTTTAACTCTGGGAATAAGTGTACTACACTCAGGTGAACGCTGAGCTTTTGCATTTCTTTGATTTAAATTCCAATAGCCTGATTTTAAATCCAGTCCTTGCTTCCTAGTCCTAACTATAAAGGTTTCCTGCAGGTTTTTATGAATAAAAAAGGTAAATGGGTGAATTAGAAAGATATATTAAAATTTAGGCCCAGAAACGTTAAGATTGAATCATATTCTGGAAAGGTCTCAGTCACCTCAAATTACTGTTATATTTTATTATAGACATTTGGGGAATACAGTGACCTTAACTAGACAGGTGTTTTGTGCGTTTTCTTACCCAGAAAGTTTATAAATATTAGCGCCCTAAACTCTCTGTTACTTCTCCTGATTATACTGGGCATTAACAGGGGAGCAGGATCTGGAAGCACAGAGAAGACAGGACATTAGCAGTGCTGCAAGGTGGGTTTGTGAGCTCCTTGGGGAGGTCGTTTGGGTTGGATGGGTGAGTAGAGGAGTGAGGGCTTGAGTGCCAAATGAAGGAAAGCTGGCTTTCATCTCGGACAATGGGGAGCCATTGAAAGGCTTTAATGAAGGGAATGTCGAGATAAAAAGGGCATTTCTTTTCTTTATTTTCCTGCCTTATCTCCCCAAATCCCCCGGCATATAGTTGTATATCTTAGTAGCGGGTCCTTCTAGTTGTGGCAAGAGGGACGATGCCCCAACATGGCATGATGAGCGGTGCTATGTCCGCGCCCAGGATCCGAACCAGCAAAACCCCGGGCTGCCACAGTGGAGTGCGAGAACTTAACCACTCGGCCATGACGCCAGTCCCTAAAAGGACATTTCTGAAAGTAGAATCTGTCAGTAGCACGCAAGCCATTGGAGAGGACAAGAGGATAACTCTGAAAAGGAACCTCCTGGGCACTCACTGGCAGAGAGGAAGGTGAGCTCTCCTTTCCAAAAATGGCTAAGCTCTCTGCCTGGGAAAGCTTGGCTTTTTGGTTCCCACAGGCCTCAGCAAGAATAATGACATAAGTGTCTCCAAAGTGCTGGACTGCACTAAGTTTGCCGGATCACAGGATCTATCGATGCTATTCTCAGTTCTCACTTTAGAAGGTCATGGAAACCATGGGGAAGTTGTAACCCTCTGAGATCCCCCAAACCATTGTCTGTTCTGTCCTACTCGTCCTTCTATGCAAGCAGGTCGGGAGCACATTGGTGTTGGGCACAAGAGTGTGTGTGGGACAATGAGTCAGTCCACTGTCCCCCAATCCCGTTACCCAGGTTCCAAGAGCCTTTCAACCTCATGCATACAAAATGTCGTTTCAATATACTAATAAGCATGAACATTAACTCGTGAAAATTAAAACCACACACTCAAATTGCCCCTATGAAATTGGCAAGGATTTGTATCCTTATTATTTTAGTGGTTGTGCCAAGTATTGGAAAGATATGGAAAAACAGGAACTTATACAGCTGGTGTGAGAGATAAATTAGTGCAAGTATGCTTGGGGGGCAATTTAGCAAAACATATCCGAATACAGTCATCCCTGGATATCCATGAGGGATTGGTTCCAGGACTCGCTGTGGATATCAAAATCCATGGATGCTCACGTCCTTTAGTAGGCCCTCTGTATCCACTGTTGTGGATCATAAATATAGTACACAATCCGCAGTTAGTCGAATCCGTGGGTGTGGAATCCATGGATACGGAAGACTGACTCTATCGATGACCGTTGTCCCAGCGATGGTCTCTCTAGGAATAACTCTGACGTATGTGTATCAAACGGTTCACCTCAGTGATACTGACAGTAGTAAGAACTATGAAACAACCTAGTGAGTGACAACAGTAAACGGTTAAATAATTTACTAAGTATTCCTGCTCTGGGATGTTATGCAGCTGTCAAAAAGTAGAAACACATGTAAACGTGTTTTTAAATGTTCATTTAAAAAGCAGTTGGCCATTTCCTATTAAAGAAGAACGATCAGAACTTGCATTTATTTTCACTCTCTCCCCAAATTCATCTAAAAGGATAGTAAAATAGAGTCTTTAAAGGCACAAGCTCACAGGGACAAACAGAATGGAAGCATTTTGGAAGCTGGAAGCTGGACGAGCAATGACGACCGCTTTCTGAGCAGGGAAAGTAACAGTCAAGGCACAGGGAGGAGGGAACCCACACACACATGGATTCAAGGCAGAGGCAGCAGAAAACTCTCTGGATTGAGAGCTACCTGGTACCTGTGGAAGTGGGGTGCAGGCATCCCTCACCAACGCACACGGCGTGGGCAGCTCTCCCCTCTGAGACCCACCCCCAGGCCACAGTCCCCACAGGTGCTCTGCCTCTGCCAGGCCTGGAACTGGAGTGAATCTGGGGAATCTGATCACCCGATTACAGCAGAGCGTCCGAAGGGCCTTGGTAAAATCAACATAAGTGATTTCTGTTCAGAGATCTGAGTGTCAAAAACGAGTTCCCTGAAGGTCAAGAAAATGGCTGCAGTGACAGTGACCCTTGATGAAACCAGTGCCTGGCCACCTAACTAGTGGTCATGATGGTGGACAAGGTTGTTTCTGCCCTTGTATTACTAACTGACCGTCAATGGTCCCCTTTTCCCATTCAGTAACTTATTTTCAGAAATGCAATTTTGTAAATCAATTGTTGCACATAGTAAAACTAAACAAAGAAATGTACAGTAATTAATAAGGATAAAAGTGTAGAGACTTTCAGAAAATACCAAATGTTGACGACAATAGAGAACAGCTGGAAATCTCTTAGTATGCTGAGAGGAGGACAAGGTGAGACAACCACCTTGGAAAACTTTTTGGAGTGTCTACTATAAAGTTGACACATGCAACCCCTGTGATACAGCAAAGCCACTTGTAAGTAAATTTGCCAGAGAAATGCATGCACATAGTCACTAAAAGACATGTTCTAGAACATTCAAGGAAACTCTATTCGTACAAACCTGAAACTGGAAACTATCCAAGTGCCCAACAGCAGTAGAATGGATAAATGATGTCACATTCACACAAATAATGACTATGCAGCAATGATAAAGAACAAACTACAAGCACATACTGTATGGATGAGCGTCATAAACACGATGTTGAGAGAAAGAAGCTGCACAAAAGAGTACATGACTCTGTTTCTATGAAGTACAACACCTAGAAAACGGAAATATGCTGCTAGGTGTCAGGATCGTGGTTACCATTGTGGGTGATGGGGCAGGAAGAGGGGTGGTGGGCATGGCCTGGAACTGAGCTCAGGATGGAATCTGGAATGCTCATCATAGTCTGTGTCTTGATCTGGATGCTGCTATACAGGTATGATCAGTTAGGGGACATTCATCAAGACAATATATATTATATATGTATATTTATAGAATATATACACATATACACTTTTTTGTATGTGTATTATATTCACTTTAAAAACTCAAAAATTTGTACCATGTCTTAAGAACCTATTACCTAATAGAAGAGAGAAGATTGATATAGGCAAAATTACTAAGGACTATATCACTTATGGAAATAGAATAGAAAGCAAATAGTCAAATGTGCAATTATTTTAATCAGGACTTTATAACATGTGATACGTACATCATATTTAATCTTACCTAAAGCATATATTGAGTACGTTGACTCGCGCATATGAAAAGTCTAGGAGGTCAATAGAGACTCAAGGGTAGTCATATAAAGAGGTTCAGACAGGTAGATGATAGATAGATGAATGGATAGATAGATAGACAGACAGGTAGATAGATGGATACATAGATAGATCGATAGATAGATAGGTATATAGATAGGTAGATAGGTAGATAGATAGCTATAGACAGATAGTTGATAGATACATTAATGGCCAGTGGACAAGTGGTTGGTGGATGATGGATGGATGGATGGATGGACCGGCAGATATATAGATTGATAGCTAAATTCATCTTTTATCAATTATCCCCCTGTAAAGGAAGAAATCTGTTTCCTACAGGTCAAGGTTTAAAAGCTGCTCCTCTAGGCCTCCAGGGTGTCTCCAGAAACCTTGCCAATACCAACCACGATGCCAACTGGGCTGGGCCTCTCCCCACCACTGAATATTCATGGTCATGCTGCCACCACACCTCTCCTGGCCTTTATCCTCCTATCCATTCTTTATGCCGCATCTTGAGTTCTAGTTCATCCAGACAGACAGTAACCTCTTTGCCAACGCATTCCCTTTTACGGGCCAGGAAAGTGCCAAGTTAGGTTCTCTCCCCACCCCCCCTTCCCTGGGACTAACATGAGGCACACCCTTAACACAAACTTCCAGCAGAGCACAAGGGCCATGACCCAGTGGGTCTGTCTGAGCTGGGGGAAGGGAGGCTCACCCTGTAGATGTGTTACCTGGGGCTGCGCCAGGCAGGGCAGCTTCCCAGGTGCAGGGCCTCAGCCCGCCTCCCTCTCTCCCCACCTCTGCCCAGGGGAAGCCCCTGACTTGCAGCCAGGGCTACAGGCTGAGAGGGAGGAGAATTTGGCCTCGGGGTGGGGCAGGCAAATTAGGAAAGAAAAAGACTGCTGGCCCAACCTCTGTTCTGCCTGTGAGTTTAGTCATTTCAGTCAGAATTTCAGGTAATGGATTGTACGTTTCCCCTTTCCAGATGTTACAGGGAAAAGGGACAATGATGAATGGTACTGTTTGTAATTTAACTCTTTTGTATGGTTTTCTTTTCCTTCCTAGTTCTACAGTTTCACATCTTTAGCACCCTAGGAGCCTCAGACGGAGGTTTTTTTTCCATTTGTAATGCTGCCCTCTGCTGGACATTAGGACATTCACAGGCAAAGACTGATTTTGGGTATCTCCAAAGTTTTGTTTTTGTTTGATTTAGTGATTCAGGCCCAAGATTGTTTGAAAAGAAAAGAAGAAAGGATTTTCTGTTCAAAAGTAAATTGTTTACTTTATGATAGAAAATTAAATATTTTAGGTTTTACAGCGATGGAAAAGCAGAGGTGACTGAAATACATGCACCTGTGCTGCTGAGGAGGCTGAAGTGATGGGGCCCTTTAGAGAAGCGAATGTGTAGAACACAGGAGAGAATCTAAAAAGGCATGGACTTTGACCGGGCCATCTCCTCCTGCTAATCCAGATGCCAGAAATTGTTTTAAAAGTAGAAATACTCATTCCCAAACTTTCTCATCAAATTATGCCCATGAAAGTCCAGGAGCGGCTGGTGGCTAAAGAGATTGTGATGGATCCTCATCAGGCAGATGTGAAAGCTGATCTTCGGGAAGATCTCTAGCCTTGTGGAAAATGCATATGACATGCTGTGAATACTCAGCAGTTCTTAACCATGTGTGTGCACAGAACACTTAAAGTCTGAAATCAAAGATTTCCACGTCCCATCCAGGAGGATTCTACTTTGGTTGCACAGGAAAGTGGCCTGGGCATTGGAATTTAGGAAAAGCCCTCCAAAGGAGTCTTCTAAATACACTCTATAGAAAACCCTGATTCAGTGAAAAAAGGGCAGGATGCTAAGTGGCATTTATATCTCAACTTCAACTCAGTAAAACATCTCATTCCATGTGGACAGGAATAAGGAGGGAAGTGGGCCCTGTATCTGGATGAGTTAGAAATATGCTCCCTCTTGGAAGACCTCTACCAAAATTACAGCCATATTTGAGGACGATGTGACTACAAGCAGTATATAAACAATATATACAATGCAATTTAACATGATAATATTTTTTTAAATGAGTTATGTGTTGTTTTGAAGCTGTTAGTTTTGCCAAATATCAACAGAGACCTTAGCCTTCTGCAGCTGCAGAGGAAACTGAATTCCCAGCTTGCCTGCACTTGGTCTGGTCTCTCTTCCTAAAGCCCTACAGTGCCCCAAGCATCCCTGATCAACCCCTCCCACAGCCACCTAAGCCAGAGACAATCAACAGCTTTGGAGCATCTGCTGAGGGAGGCAGGCAGCGCGGCAGGAAGAGTCCTGCTCTGGAGAAACAAGAGTCTCAAGGCCTGGTTTGGACTTGTTGCTAACTCACTGAGTGATGCTGGATGACTCCCTTCACCATTCCACAGATTACTGTAAAATGAGAAGCCAGGGGTCCAATCCCAAACACCTTCAGAGGCCAGGTAACATCAGTGAGTGAAATAGGCCAGGCACAAGACAAAAGGGATTAGTGAGCACTCTGGAAAGTTGAGAGCTCATGCCTTTATAAAGGGGCAACCACTACTCAGCTCCTGCAGATTGTTCCATCAGCGTCACTGAGAATCGGTCTACAAGTCTTGCACTGCACAAGGACACTACTTCAGAGGAGGTGTCATTGACACCACAGATGTAGATGTTTATCAATGATGGTTTCCTGGAAGATGTCTGTGGAGGGTTTTGAGGAAAGGATACCTTCTAATTGCACAAAGGGGCAATATGGGCTCTCAGATTCCCTGGTTACCATGTGGGAATGGAGCTCCTGTGTGGCCAGATCTTCTTCTTTTCTGGAGAAGCTGGAAATATGGTTGTTAATGTGAAATTTCCTTAACTTAAATTTAGCTGGAAACTAATTCCAAAACATTTTTGACATTGTGTGGGCTAAACAAAACACTCCTGGGGGCCAGATTCAGGCTATGATTGGCGATCTCTGGTCCAGATGACTCTAAATTACTGACATCCCAGAAACCCTCCTCCTCTGTGGTCCTCATGTGTAATCCTGGGGCAATCACAAAGGAAAACTAATTACCCTGGTACATTATGTGGACACAATATGGATGATATGGATATACCAGTGATTATATGGATATAATTGGATGATATGGATATACTAGGGCTTATGTGATTCTAATATGGATTACATGGATATAACATGGATTATATGGCTATAGTAGGGATGGTACGGATATAAAAAGTAAAACTGCATCATTTGAATGTACTTGCAACATTCTCCCTACATGTCATCTGGATAACCTTAGTTCCTCCTTTCTTAATATCAATGTTATCTTTCCAGAGAGAATCTCCTAAGACTTCAATCTAAATTAGGTTCCCCTGTTACTCTTTCTTAAAACACCTTACTTTTCCTGAGTGAACTTACCAAACTTACATCATAAGACATTCGCTTGTCTGAATGTTCCCTTACTGTCTGTTTGCTCATCACTTGGTGGAGAGCATTTCTTTACCCGTCATTGTATTCCCGGTGAGGACATATCTGGAACCATCAGATGCCCAATGTAGATTTATTGAATGACGGATTAACATCGACCCCATCAGGGAAACATCTTTTCTCCTCGGTGTCCCTGAACTGACCTTGCTGCCTGGCATTCGACTTCTGGGTTCCTGACCTTGGAGACATCTGACTTCTATTGCTGAGCAGGAGGCTCTCCAGCATGCCTCCCTCCCCCACATAACTCCTGAGCCAGAGAAGAGCCCAGCTCAAGCCAGTGATGTTCAGGACATCTGTGCTTGGCTTGTGGCTGAAACCCACCTGGATTGGGGTTGGGGGACTCATGTTTCAGTAACACACACAGACAGCTTCTCTGATAGAAAATCCAGTTCATCTTGGGTGCTAGAGGTGGGGGGAGAGTTTTCAGTACATAATTACATTCTATTCTCTGTGCATATTTCACATTCTGATTTATTTCATATGAGTAACAAGATCGTGATTATGCCCACTAATAGGCCAGGCAACCTGCAGATTTACTGAAGAAATCTGGTAGCCTTCCAGGCAAACTGCATTTTTCAGTGTTGAAAAGAATTCCCTAAGAATCATCTCCAGTCCATAAAACATCAGCAAATGCAACTGATTCCACAAAGTAACTAAACTCAGAGTGAAGATAACGATTGCAGGAGAAATTGCAGAAGGAGAAGGAAAATGGAAATCACAGGGAGGTAACTTCTCAAGGAGCGAAAGAGAAAAAGGAAGGCAGGAGCAGAGAAAGGAAGACTAAGGAGAGAGGACTGGGGAGCGCCCCGGAAGTGGACATTGTCAAGTGGAGAGGTTTTGTCCAAAGCTCCACCTCCAGCTCCTTCAGACTCTGACCCAGGCTCACATTCAAGTCCAGCTGCAGGTACCACTCGGTCTTATTGTAGACTGGCCACAGAGGCAGGCCTTCCCTGTTAGGATCCCTGGAAGGGAGAGCAGAAAAGGGATGAGGTTTTCATCCCCAGACACCTGCTTGTGGGCGAAGCCAGGAGGTCTTCTTACCCAGTGCGAGCAAAGTTAGCCCAGTATCGCATCATCTTCCTGCTCAGCAATCTCTCCTCCTCTGTGGCTCCTTCTGAAGCAGACAATCACAAAATCCGGCTCTCACCATGATTCCCAGACCCTGAGGTGCCCCACACGTGATGAATCACTTGCAAACTCTCCTCCCTTTGGATCCTCCCAGCCTACCGAGTCACTGTGTTCATTTTGTCCATGCAGATACTGAGGCTCAGAGCAGCCGTGACTTGCCCAAGGAGTCCTGGCTTCCAAATGGCAGAGGCTGGACACATGTCTTCCCTGTCCCCCCATTGCTCTTCCAGCCATTCTCATGAGGCTGCAAGTGCCTTGGAGATAGAGATCACCTCTCTTTTTCTCAAACAATTAATTAATTAGTGTAGTGCTTTATTTGAAAAAGAAATACTTGCTCAAAGTGCAAAATCCAAAATTCCCTCCAGCCTCTTCCCTCCAGACACCCAGTTGCCAAACTCAGAGGAAACCATTGTTACCCGCTTCTTGAGCGCCCTCTCAGGGCAGGTCACACATGTGCAAGGGTTTAAGCAGAAAGCTTTTTACACACTCAGTGTAATATGGACACATATTCTGCATCTTTTTTTACTAAAACTGTATCTGGGAGATAGTCCCACATTGTTGCCTGTAAAGCATCTATTTGTTGACACTTATTGTAATCATATGTATGTTACATATATAAATATATAATTATATATAAATACATAATTCATGTATCCATGACCCTGTTGATGGCTCTTGACCTTGTTTCCAATCTTTTGGTGGTAAAAGTAATGCTTTAGTGTTTAAGGATATTTTTTCACAAACAGAAGTATAATTGCACAAAGAAATCCTGGAAGGTGAATTGCTAAGCTAAAGACTATAGGCGCTTTAAATTTTGACAGAGTTTTTCTTAATATATGAGGTTGCTTACTTCCCCACACCTGCTCAAATACATTACATAATATGTATTGTTCTTCAGCTTTGATCAGCGAAAAAGGATTCCTCAGTCAAGCAACCCTCTTGTGATGAGTGAGGTTGAGTGGATTTTCATGTTTAGAAGCCAATCATGTTTCTTTTTCCATAAACTATATGTTTATATCTGTTACCCAGTTTTTGATTGGCTTGTTCTTTTCTCAGTGATTTTAGGAGCTCTTTAGACATCCCGGAATTTAACACTTTGATACATATATTGTTCATTTTTTCCAGCTGGACAGTCCATGTGCCCATCACCGAGTATGGGCTCAGTGATGGTTGCTGAATGATAATAATAGGAACATTTATTAAGCACTCACTATGTGCCTTATGAGAACTGTTTCATTTACTTCTTATGCCCACCCAGGAGGTAGTTCTTTTATTGTCTGTACTAGAAGACGAGAATGAATACATGAAATCCTGAGTGAACCACAGGGCACCAAGACACTCTATGGGAGAAGCTCTGTCCTCATCGTTGAGAGGGCAGGATGAACTGGTTAAGAGCCTATTTTGTGCATTCTTTTAAACTAAAGATTTTAGTGATATCTCCTGTGTGCAGTTCCTATAATTTTTTCTATTGCTAACCTCATCTAATTGGCTTATTATTTTAGACAAAGAATAGGTCCAAAACTCAGGAATAAATGGGCTAACCTCACTAGTAACATTTCACAAACATTTACATTAGACCACCTGGATCCAGGCCACTTTGGGCTGGAATTATGAAAACCGTGGTCCTTGCCTTTTAAAGCTCTGGGTGGTATTCTCACGGGAGTTCTGGAAAGTGCAGGGAGGGTGAGAACAGTACTCAGAGAGAAGGAAGAAATTGGTTCTAATTCTTTAAAAAATTTGAGTCATAAGTGCCCACCTGATAGGCTTTAGTTCAAAAAGAAACAGTCATTAAGCAGATACTGGCAGCTCATTTTCCTCATGGTTTTCGAAAATGGTAGTGGGTGGCATTTTCCAGGCAAAGATTGTCTCTGTGAACCACAGATTAAATGCCAACTCATCAGTGTCCCTGGGCTCTCGCATAGTATTGGGGAGAATGAGGGGCTTTGTGGTCAGCGGGAATATAGAACATTTCCATCACCCTAGAAAATACTCTTGTTCTCCTTCTCGCCCCTCTACCAAGAGATAATCAATGTTTTTATCCCTATCACCATAGATGAATTTTGCCTGTTCTTGAACTCTGCACAAATAGAATAACACAGTATATAGTCTTTTGTGTCTGGCTCCTTTTGCCTAATGATTCTGAGATTCATCCATGTCATGCGTATCAATAGTTGATACCTTTTCATCTCCAAGTAGTGCATGAATATACCACAATTATTTATCCATTCATCTGGTGATAGGAATTTGGGTTCTTTCTAGTCAGAGGCTATTATGATGAAAGCTCTTAAGGATGTCCGTATGCAAGTCTTTTGTATGGACAAATGCTCTCACTCCTCTTCCTTGAATATGTAAGAGTGGAATGGTTGAGTAATAGGGTAGACACACATTTAATTTACAAGAAATTGACAGCTTTCCAGAGTGGTTGTACCATTCTACACTCCCCACAGAATTTCATGATAGTTCTGAACATTCCACATCATTGGCAATACTCTTGGTATAGTTTGTGCTTTTAACTGCCATTCTAGTAGGCGGAAATCATTGCCTCACGTGGGGTTTATTTCACATTTTCTTGATGACTTAACAAGGTTGAGCACTCCCCATTTGCCACTCCCTAACTCCCCTGGAAACCATGACTCTACATTTTGTGGATTTAGGGCCTTCTCCTCCATCACAAATGTCGCCTCTGTCTTTGCTCAAGGGAAACTGCAATTACAGGACAGCTCAAGTGCCCAGGAGGACCCTCAACAAAGGGTCAGGAGATTGGGAGATGCATGCTCCACCTCTGGAGGCATTCTGGATGCTGCTTGGGAGGCAAGAGGTCCTAGAGAAACTGGGCTCTCACTGCTCACAGCAGCAGCCTCAGTAGTGCACCCTTACCTTATCCTTTCCCTCTCCTCTCCCTACATCAGACTCTGATCCCAGGAATCAAACAAAGTCCATTGGTCCTACAAGGAGATCTAGAAAGCAGACCTTCCGTGGGATTCTGTAACTGGATCACTCACTAGTCAGACAGCATCATGTCTCTGCAACTCTCCGTGGTGGGTTGGGATGTGGTCCTGCTGAAGGGGCAGCACTGAGGTATCTGTCAACTCAGCACCTCTAAGGCATAGAGGCAAGGTAATTGTGAGGATTGTGGTGTTGGCTGGATTTGTTAGCTACCTCAGAAACCTGGGAGAAAGTGACAGGCTCAGTTCAATCAGCTCTCATCACAGAGAATGCCAGGAAAATTAGAAGGCCTCCAGGCAGCTTTTAAAGACAACCTTATCTCCTAGAACATTGTTAGCCCATGCTGAGACTTGGACCCAGGATTTAACCATAAGAGTGAGAGAGCTACAAAGGAGTCAGGCCCTGCAGTCAGGGCCCAGATAAGGAATGATTAGGACTCTACATCCTTTATGTCCTCAATGGTAGACTAATCTCTGCCATACCCTTGCCTGAGGATACAATATTCTGTTCTTATTTACTATATTGGCCATGGGGTGGTGCCTCCTGGATTCTGGAAGCTTCACATATTCCGCTTGACCTTCCGTACTGTAATAGCTCTTACTCATAGACCAGAGACAATATATTGGAGATTGCTCTAATTGCCAAGTACATCGATCCCAAATTATGAATGTGATCACTGAAGAAATGACCACTGGGTGGGGTCCATTGAGCCAGTGGAGACACCATGAGCTGGACTTTAGCAGGGACTCCATTTATTACCTGGTCTGTTCAGGCCCCCACTCTAACAAGGGTGTCATGATGACACATTGGGTCTCCAGATATTGATGTCAATTCAAACTCTGTCTCCAGTAGTCCTGGAAATGTTTGCTCCATGCACAATCACCCAAGAAAACAGCCATAGGTCCTTGCCATAATGTTGCACAGCCCTTCTTCCAAGGAACCCAGTCGCCTTTCAGTTCAGAGGTTTCCCAATCTTAATATTGGCTCAGATCTTTTTCTCCCACCAGGGTTTGGACTGCATGAGGGCAGGGACATTTTGGATTTATCTTCACCCTCAATGACCAATGTAGACCCTGAAAGAGCAGGACTTTAAAAAATATTAAATATAAAATTATAAATGTGCTTCTCCTCCAATTTTATAGCTAAAGGGGGATTTTACACAAAGGTGGCCTGGAATGACCAAAACTCAGGAAAATATTTAAATCTGTCACTTATTAGGACTATAAGGAACCTGAACTGGATTTTGGTGGGTTAGTCTTGAAATGGAAAAAAATGGAAACACCTTACAGACAGAACTTCTCAGTTGGATCTCAGAATCAAGTCCTAGTGACCTTCCAGCCAGGAATGGATCAGTGTCACACTCACTAAAAGGAAATTTATTTGGGTGCCTCTGGTAGTGCACAACCTGAGTCTGTGGAGGATCCTGTAAGCACCTGGGAATGCTGGGCCTCCTCTATGTATTCCATCAAGCTGAGAAGGAAATAAATGCATGGAAGGTAAATGACTATCATAAAGACATTAAAGAAGTCAGAGGGGAAATTGGACAAAATGAGTGAAAAGATTTAGAATTTAAGTAGAGAAATGGCAATGCTACAAGAAATGAAGGGAAAATCCTAGAGCTGAAATATACAGTATATGAAATAAAGAATTATTTGAGTGGGATCCACAGAAAATTGAAGAAATCTGAAGGAAAAAACATAGTGGAATTAAGGACAGGGTAATGGTAAGTATCCAAACTGAGCACAAAGTGGAAAAAAAAAGGAATAAAAAGAGCATCAATAACATGAAGTACAATATGAAATGGCCTGACACATGCATGATTGAAGACCAGAGGAGAGTAGAAGGAGAAGCAAGCAGCAGAACTATTTGAGGGATGTTGGTTAAAAACTGATGAAAGACATCAACCTACATATCTAAGAATCTCCACAAATCCCAAATGGATAAACACAAGGAAAGATGTTACACCTTAGCACATCATAATCAATCATTGAAAACTCAAGTTAAAAAATCTAACCAGCAGCCACAGGATAAAACATACATTGGATTTTAGAGGAAAAAATGAGAATGACAACTAGTTTTGTTAGAAACAATGGAAGTTAGATGATAATAGAATGATTAAAGAAAAAGTACTCTCTGTCCAAAACTTTTTATCCATGGAAAATATCCCTCAAGAAGGAAGAAGAAATAAAGACACATTCAGGGGAAAAAATGCTGACAGAATATGCTATGGATAGTGCCATACTGCAAGAAAGACTAAAGGATGTTCTTCAGGAGATGCAGGGTGGACTCAGAGAAAATGATGCTATGGGGAATTCTAAGGGCCCATCACCCCACAAAAGCAGTGAGTATATTGGTAAAAAGCTGTCAAGAATCAACTCATAGGGACTCTAGAAATGAATCAAGGCTTTACAGAGCAGGCAAACACTGAACCTAGAAAAAGGTGTTTGAATCATGGTAGGAGAGTTTGTGGCATTTTAACCTACTTTGCCTCTCTACCCCATCCCCATCTCCATGGCAGGCCAGTGTCTCCTGAAGGAACAGTTCAAAAGACTTGCTGTTATTGAGCCATACTCAGAAATTTCCCAACATGGAGAGGTGAATAACCAGAGGGCCTTTGTCAAAAATATTTAAAGACAAATCTATTTGCTGCTGGCATATGCCCCAATACTAGTTGGGGCAAACGATAGACACACAGAAAAGCTTTGAAGGGAAGGCTGGTGAGTGAGATGTTTTGGAGAATATGGGTGTTAAAAGCTCCCACCTTGCGAATCTATAAAGCCATGTGCATGTCAAGTATGGAGAGCATACTCAGAAGAGACGTGTAAAGTTTAAAAGTCAGCATTGATGCACTTTCGGTCTGTAATGCCTTGTGCTTATATGATTTGAAATAAAATTGCACAAAACAATAATTACAACTGATATGGATGGAGACAAAATGTATAATGATGCAATTTTTGATAAAAATGAAATAAAGGGAGGTAGAGCTATATAGGAGTACATGTTTCATATACTATGGCAACTGAGTTGGTATTAATGCAAACTAGATTGTTGCAAATGAAGATATTAAGTGTAATTCCCAAAGGAACCAGTAAAATACTAATGGGGGGCCGGGCCGGCTGTGTATTCATTATGTTTACACTCTCTGCTTCAGAGGCCTGGGGTTTGCCAGTTCAGATCCCAGTGAGGACTTAGGCACCGCTTATTAAGCCATGCTATGGCAGGCGTCCCACGTATAAAGTAGAGGAAGATGGGCATAGATGTTAGGTCAGGGCCAAGCTTCCTCAGCAAAAAGAGGAAGATTGTCAGCAGGTGTTAGTTCAGGGCTAATCTTCCTCAAACAAACAAAAAAAACTAATGGGAAAATATATATGCATAGCTCATTTTATTGTGCTTTGCTTTATTGCATTTTGTAGATATTGCATTTTTTGCAAATTGACGATTTGCGGCAACTCTACATTGAGCAAGTCTATTGGCATCATTTTTCCAACAGCATTTCTTCACTTCATGTCTCTGTGTCACATTATGGTAACTCTTGCAATATTTTAAACTTTTTCATTATTAGTATATTTGTTATGGTGATCTCTGATCAGTGATATTTGATGTCACTATTGTAATTGTTTTGAGACACCATCAGCAGCTCCCATATAAGACGATGAACTTCATCATTAAATGTTGTATGCATTCTGACTGCTCAACCAACCAGCTTTTCCCATGTCTCTCTCCTTCTCCTCAGCCTCCCTATCCCCTGAGGCACACAATATGGCAATTAGGCCAATGAGTAACCTACAACAGCCTATAAGTGTTCCAGTGAAAAAAGAGTCACATAAATCTCATGTTAAATCAAAAGCAACAAATGATTAAGTTTACTGAGGAAGGCATGTCAAAAGCTGAGATTGGCTGAAAGCTAGGCCTCTTGCACCAAATAGTTAGCCAAGTAGTGAATGCAAAGGAAAGGTTCTTTAAGGAAATTAAAGGTCCTACTCAAGTGAATGCATGAATGATAAGAAAGTGAAACAGCCTTATTGCCAATATGGAGAAAGTCTGAGTAGAGTGGATAGAAGATCAAACCAGCCACAGCACTCCTCTTAAGCCAAAGCCTAGTCCAGAGCAAGGCCCTCACTCTCTTCAATCCTATGAATGCTGAGAGACGGGAGGAAGCTGCAGAAGAAAAATTTGAAGTAGCACAGGTTGGTTCATGAAGTTTAAGGAAAGAAGCCATCTCTATAACACAAAAGTGCAAGATGAAGCAGCAAGTGCTGATATAGAAGCTGCAGCAAGTTGTGCAGAAAATCTAGCTGAGATAATTAATGAAAGTGGCTACACTAAACAAGAGATTTTCAATGTAGACAAAACCACCTTAATTTGGAAGAAGATGTCAAGTAGCTAGAGAGGAGAAATCAATGCCTGGCTTCAAAGCTTCAAAAGACAGGCTAACTCTCTTGTTAGGACCTAACACAGCTGGTGACTTTATGTTTAAGCTAATGCTCATTTACCATTCCCGAAATTCTAGAAACCTTAAGAATCATGCTAAATCTACTCTGCCTGTGCTGTATAAATGGAACATCAAAGCCTGCGTGACAGCACATCCGTTTACAACATGGTTTACTGAATATTTTAAGCCCACTATTGAAACCTACTGCTTAGAAAAAAATGTTTCTTTCAAAATATCACCACATTTTCACAATGCATCTGGTCACCCAAGAGCTCTGATGGAGATGTACAATGAGATTAATGTTGTTTTCATGCCTGCTAACACAACATCCATTCTGCAGCCCATCACTCAAGGAGTAATTTTGACTTTCAAGTCTTATTATTTAAGAAATGCATTTTGTAAGGCTATTGCTGCCATAGATAGTGATTCTTCTGATGGATCTGGACAAAGTAAATTGAAAACTCTTTGGAAAACACTCACTTTTCCAGATGCCATTAGAATCATTCGTGATTCATGGGAAGAGATCAAAATATCATGGGAAGAGTTTGGAAGAAGTCAGTTCCAAATTTCATGAATTACTTTCAGGGTTTCAAGACTTCAGTGGAGGAAGCAACTGCAGATGTGGGGGAAACAGCAAGGGAACTAAAATTAGAGGTGGAGGGTGAAGATGTGACTGAATTGCTGCAATCTCATGATAAAACTTTAATGGATGAGGAGTTTCTTCTTATGCATGAGCAAAGAAAGTGGTTTCTTGAGATGGCATCTACTCCTGATGAAGATGCTATGAAGACAGTTGAACTGATAATAAAAGATTTAGAATTTATTACATAAATTTAGTTGATAAAGCAGCACAGAGTTTGAGAGGATTGACTCCAATTTTGAAATAAGTTCTACTGTGAGAAAAATGTGGTCAAACAGCATGATGTGCTGCAGAGAAATAGTTTATGAAAGGAGGAGTCAATTGATGAGCAAACTTCACGGTTGCTTTATTTTAAGAAATCGCCACTGTCACCCCAACCTTCAGCAACCACCACACTGATCAATATCGAAGGAAGATCCACCACCAGCAAAAAGATTATGACTCACTGAAGGCTAAGCTGAAAATTAGCATTTTTTAGCAATAAAGTCTTTTTAAATTAAGGTACGTGCACTGTTTTTTTAGACGTAATGCTACTGACTCTTAATAGACTACAATATAGTGTAAATATAACTTTTGTATTCATTGGGAAACCAATGAGTTTGTGTGACTTGCTTTATTGTGATATTTCTTATATTGTAGTGGTCTCGAACCAAACCCACAATATCTCTGAGGTATGCCAGTACGGTAAGAGAAATAAGAAAGTGAACAAAATCGTATCCTAAAAATATCCCACACAAAAGAGGCTCTAATGGAGGATTTGAACATAAAAGAGATAGAAAACTTAGAGAAAACACATAGCAAAATGGCAAAAGTCAATCCCTCCTTATAAGTAGTTACATTAAATATAAATATACTAGAATAATACATAACAAAATATTTATTATATTATATAAAGTATTAAACTCAGCAGGTAGAAGGCAGAGATCAGTAGAGTAGATAAAAATACATGATCCCACTGCATGCTGTCTACAAGAGACTCACTGTATAACCAGAGATACAAATAGGTTGAAAGTGAAAGCATGAAACAAGATATTCCACGGAAACAGTAACCAAAAGAGAGCTGGTGTGGTTATATGAATATCAGGCAAAATAGAGTTTAAGACAAAAATTGTTACAATAGCCTGAGAAAGATATTACCTGATGATAAAAGAGTCAACTCACCAGGAAGATATAACAATTATAAACATCTATGCGCCTATCAACAGAGTCTCAAAATATGTGAAGCAGAGACTCACAGGATTGAAGGGACAAAGAGAGAGTTTCACAATAATACTGGGAGATTTCAACATTCCACTTTCAATAATGGATTGAGCATCTAGATGGAAGGCTGGTAAGGAAATAAAAGACTTGAAAAATGCTATAAACCAACTAGACCTTATAGACATATATAGCACACTCTATCCAATGACAGAATGCACACTCTGCTCAACTGTACATAGGATGTTCTCCAACTTATACCATATGTTCGGGTTACAAAACAAGTCTTAAATTTAAAAAGTAGGGTATGGCCTGGTGGCGCAATGGTTAAGTGTGCACATTCTGCTTTGGTGGCCTGGGGTTCACTGGTTCGGATCCCGGGTGTGGACTTGGGACCACTTGGCAAGCCATGCTGTGGTAAGTGTCCCACATATAAAGTAGAGGAAGATGGGCACAGATGTTAGCTCAGGGCCAGTCTTCTTCAGCAAAAACACAAGGATTGGCAGCAGATGTTAGCTCAGAACTGATCTTCCTCTAAAAAAAAATTTTTTTTAAGTTTGAAAGCATACAAATTATCTTCTACTACCATAATGAAATGAAAGTAGAACTCAAAAACAAAAGGAAATTCAGAAAATTGACAAATGTGTGAAATATAAACACGACAATCTTAAACAACCAGTAGGTCAAAGAAGAAATCACAAGAGAATTGAGAAATACTTTGAGATGAATGAGACCAAAATACAACATGCCACAATTATGGGGTGCAGAGAAAGCCAAGCTCAGAGGGAGATTTATGGCTGTAAATGCCTACATGAAAAAAGAAGGAGGATCTCAACTAAATAACCAAATCTTCCAGTTTAAGGAACTCTGAAAAGAAGAGCAAACTAAATCCAAAACATGCAGAAGAATGGAAGTAACAAATATTAGATTGGATATAAACAGAATAAAGAATGGAAAAACTACAAAGGGATTCAATGAAACCCAAAGCTCGTTGTTTGAAAAGATTAACAAAATTGATAAAACTGTTTTTTCTAGATAGACCAAGACAAAAAAAGAAGACTCAAAATACTAAAATCAGTTCAATACTACCAACCTTACGGGGTATTCTTCAGGTTGAAAGAAAATAGTAAGTCAAATATAATGCAAATGTATTACAGGGTTCTAAGATGAACAGAAGTGAAATATGTGGCAAAATGGCACAAAAGGGGGTAGAGGGATTGATGTTATATTGTTTCATATGTAGCTAAAAACTCCATAGCAGAGATCAAAAAAGAAGAATCATAGAAAATACTTAGTGAATCTAAAAGAAAATAAGAAAGGGGAAACAACAGAAGCAACAAAAGAACTGATGGGAAAAAAAGACAAAACCAATAGCTGGAGGGTAGACTTAAGCTGACCCATATAAGAAAAGACATTTAGTGAAAATGGACTGAGCACTGCAATTTAAGACAGAGATGCACATTCAGTACAAGAGATTTCAAGGTAAGAAATATTACCAGAGATAAAGAGGGTCGTTTTTGAGTGATGGAAAGAAAATACCATGATCAGGAAGATATTAGAATAAAAGTAGTGTTTGCACCTAACAACGGGGCCTTACAGGACAAGCAGTAAAAATTGAACAAAAGAAGTAGAAAATGTTACAATGATAGTTAGAAGTTTTAATGCAGCTCTGTTGATCATTAATAGAATGAGCTGAAAAATCAGTAGAGATTTATATTTGAACAGCAGTACTAATCAATTTGACCTGACTGACATATATAGGACACTACACTAACAACTGCAGATTATACATTCTTTTCAAGGACACATGGATTATTTACCAACACAGACCATACGCTGGGCCCTAAAACAAGTTTTAATAAGGTGCAAAGTATTAAAACAATGCAGAATATATTCTCTGATCACAAGGTAGAAGTCAATGTAGATCATTAGAGAATTTCCAAACACCTTGAAACCTAAGCAACATACTTCCAAAGAACCAATGGGGGCAAAGGAAAAACTCACAAGGGCAATTAGACAGTGAGTTCAGGGATGGGTGGACTGTAGATAACACAAGAGGATAGACATCATAGAAGCATGGTTACTCAGGGATGACTCTTGTTGTTGGGCTGACACTCAGAAGTGTGTTTATTAAAGTGAGTTTGGGCCTGATGAGCTGATTTTCAGAAGCAAGGGGCTAGGAGTGATTTGGTGATTTGCAAAAGTATGTTCACTGAACAAGTGTCATTGATCAATTAAACAACTTTAAAACCAGTTCTGGTGGCTACTTGTTACCAGGGATACAGAACAATAAGTCTTTTACTAAGTTCGGGAGAACATGTGTATTTTCAATATGAAATTCAGTTTCTTCTACTAACAAAAAATCAGGGGGGTCAGCCCTATGGCATAGTAATTCATTTTGGGATGCTCTGCTTTGGCAACCCAGGCTTATGGGTTCAGATCCTGGGTGTGGACCTACACTACTCATCAGCCATGCTGTGATAGTGACCCACATATAAAGTAGAGGAATATTGTCACAGATGTTAGCTTGGGCTTATCTTCCTCAAGCAAAAAAAAAAAAAATCAGATAAAATTTTTGAAATACTAATTATAATAGCATCAAAAACCATCAAATACTCATGGATACATTTAATGAGAGATTTTAAGACCTCTGACTTCAAAACTATAAGACATTGCCAAGAGAAATTAAATAAGATCTAATAAATGGAGAGATAAATCATGTTCATGGATTTGAGGACTCAATATTATCAAGATACTGTGTGTGTTTAAGAGAGAATTGTAGACCCGTAGAAAGGTCAGCAAGGGGCACACAACATGCCGCAGGATCACCACGGCACCCCACCCCCACCCGAATCCAGGTACATCCTCAATCTGTGCCACCTCTATCTCTACAGGTGGTTTAATAGGGAAGACAGGGACACTACACTCTGGCCACCTCACATCCTGTTGTTGGAAGGTGTTTAGGGCCCAGAGACATGGAGCAGATGCAAAGCATCCCAGGGCCCAGCCTGCTGCTCTGCTTGTCCATAGGCCAAGTCAGACCTGTCAGAGGCAATTTCCTGCAGATACTACATCTCTCTTCAGCCTTCTCTCTATAAGGAGGATGGCTTCATCTCCAATTCAAGACACAGACACTGACTTAGTCCCCAAAAGTACATTTATTCCACAATTTGAGGCCACAGATATAGAAATTCGCTCTCCCTGGCCTCTGCCCACTCCCACCAGACAATTCCCCAGCCTCCACAATCAGATGCCTCTTAGGCCCGTAACACCTTCTGTAGAATCCCCCATCTGGGTTCCCCTAGGCCTTGGAGGCTGGCTGGGATGCCCTTTCACAGCTCAACATGTTCTGTCTCCTGTCGCTTCTCCGCTGCCCCCTTGGCCAGGAGCTCGGTCCAGAAAGCCACTTCCTTGTCTTTCAGCTTCTGGGCTACCTGGGTGGTGACGCCAACCTGCAAGTATGCTTCCTTCTGGTCATACACTGGCCAATGGGGCGCCCCCTTGCCACTGGGGTTCCTGGGAACAGAATAAAATACAAATTCCCTAAAGCTACTGTATGGTCCCAACAACACTGAGATTTTCAGGAAACTTCTGGCTTCATCTCTGCCAAGAGGCTCCTATGCCTCCAGAGACAGGGAGCTCACCATCTCCTGGGCAGCCTGCCTGTTTTTAGAGAGCTCTTATCTCAGAGGTCACAGGGCCAGAATTTGACCATCAAACAGTATAAGCTACCCCTTTCTGAAGGACATGCCCTACCCCTTCCCATCCCTGCCCCATCTTTGCCACCAGGCTCACCCAGTCCGAGCAAAGTTGGCCGCGAATTTCATCACCATCTTGCTGAAGTTGATCTCCTCTTCTGAGGCACCCCCTGTGAGGAAGACAAAAGCCTTTGCTACTCAAAGTGTGGTTCATGGTCCTTCAGCAGCAGCATCACCTGAAGGTTTGTTAGAAATTCAGAATCTGAGCCCTTACTCCAGACCTACTGAGTCAGAAGCTGCATTTTAAGAAGACTCTGGGTACTTTATGTGCACTTTAAGCTTGAGAGTTACTGATCTAGGACAGAGTAAAGGGCTGCAGTCAATCCATAAGTGGCCCGCCTTTGTCTTCTGTGCCCACCTGCCCCGCTCTCCCGCTCCAGGGTGGCAATGCCACATCCCAGGGTTTCCACTGCAGCAACCCTCCTCCTGGGATGCTCTTCTTTGAATTTTTTCACAATCTCCTTCCACCCACCCACATATGCACAGACTCTGAAAACTAACAGAGCTGCAGTGGCCCTAAGGAGTGACCCTACCAGGAAGTGCCCAGAGGCACCTGTGTGTCACAACAGTCCTGAGGTGGGTGACGTGCAAGTCGTCTGTAACTGTTGACAGTTAAGGCATTGAAGGCATTTGTGAAAAGTTTTATTTAAAAGGTCACATTATTAAATATATTAAACTTAATAAGATGATATTTAGATAGATAGACAGATGGATTGATAGATAGTTGAATAGACAGACACATGTTAGCCCTCACTCAATGTCTACACACCTTCTAATCTTACTCTCACTCACATGCTGATAAACTCCTGTGACTGGAAGTGAGCGATGTCATTCTAACTCTTGAGCAGGGCCCTACAGGTGTCCTACCACCTGTCACACTGATGCCCTGGTCTGGATCTTTACAGTGATCATGAATGAGGGCACATGGGTACACATTATCCATCATTCACATTAGAGTAAGAGAAAGATTGGCAACTGTTGTAGTTCACCCCTGTTATGATGAATTCCAGAAACTGAGACGTGAAAAGGAGGAACTTGCCCAAGGACACTAAACTGAAACTTGAACCCAGATCTCCCATTCCCAAATTTGTAGTCACCAAAGGGCCATCACCTTTTAAAAATGGGGCCCCAAAGAGCGGGAAGAGCTCATCCATGTGGTCCCCTATCACCGTCTTGGGTCTCCTGTCCGATGAGAAGCTTGGGTGGTGCTGAAACTCATACACGTAGGTGGGGGCTCCAGCATCTGAGAAGACATGGATTCATGCACAGTTCATTTTACCAGACACACGTTTGGATGATATCAACACTTCTGGGGTCCCTGAGCACTCAGGGAATTGGTGGCACTCCTGGGGCCTGAGGACACAAATACGATATTAACAACAACTGCTATTGTAAGTGCCAACTGTATGCTGGACACTCTTGCCCTGCAGGAAACCTCTGGTTATCAGCATAATAGAGAAACAGAGTTTCGGGAAAGTCATGTGGCTTGCTAAATGACTCATAGCTGCTGGAGGTGGAAGTGGATTTCAGTGGCACCGGGTTAATTCACATAAGCCCCTTTGCCTACTGATGCGTTCACACCCAACAACATCTACGAACATACAATTTATGCTACTATTATTTCATTGATAACAAGCTAGTTTTCATTCCTTTGGGGAATATCTTCAGCCCAATAGATGTATTTTATTCTGCCCAGTTTTGAGTGTTTCCAATGTTTTTTCACCATTCTGAGAAGAGTGAAGCAAATCTAAGTTACTGGTCCAAAAGCGCGAATATTTAAATGCAAACACATGCAGAAAGGGAACAATCTGTCTCTTGTGCCTCAGGAAACCATAAACAGCCTTTCCTTTTTCTCTGTCACTTCCTGCCTCCTCCTTGGCCTGGGGAGTGGTAAGCTGGTGGCTGATGAGAGAAGAGGGGGCTGAGGAAGGACAACATTGCCTCTCTCCTCCTCTGCCCTGCCTCCTCCCTCACCTTCCCCTCTCCAAGCTGCAGAGATGTCACTTTTCCTGCGGACGGCTTCACCAGAGCTGCCCATCCCTGCTCCCTCAGGGCTAACTCTTGGGCCACCTGGCCCAGGGAGGTCGGCACTTTGCAACAATTATGATGCCCACAAGCGAGTGGGTGGAGAAATTTTACAACATTTCCCACCTTGCATGCAGTAACCACTTTGGAAAATGTAGAAAAAAGGAAAATGAACAAAAAGATCACTTATAGTCCTACCGTTCAGAAAAACCTGTCAATATTTTAGCGCATATCCCTTTGATGTATGTAAAATTGGGATAATAGTGTGCCTCTTATTTTGTCATGATTATGATCATTTCTTCACCTCATTAAATATTCACCCACAAAATAATTTGACAAATATGCCATCCCGAAATGAGGAAGTAGAATAATTTGTTTAATTGCCTCCCACACCCCATCATTGCACCCTTGGTTTGGGGAGAGGAGATGTTTGGAAGAAGCAATCCCCTGCTGTTCAGGAATCCACTTGTTAAACAGCTGCTTCCAGGTCAGCAGAGCTCCCTGAAAGGAGGGGGTTCACCTCGCCTCTGCCGCCCAAAAGTTTCAGAGAGGAGCTCAGAGCACAGCCATAGAGGAGAGATCTTCTGTGAATGAGAGAACTTATTTTTGGCACAATGCTGCCCAAAAGATATATTGCTTTTTCTCTATTTTTTAACGTTCTGCCTTAAGCCACTGAGATTTATAAAATTCTTACAATCACAACACATGTCTTCAAAGGAAAATAGGGCATAAATTTGGATAACAATAATTAGGAACAACAAGGACAGCAGAGTGAAAGAGAGCTAGTAATCAAAAATATGCAAAATAAAACAACGTCATGTTCTTTTGTATGTGAAAAAGGCTTATGATGTTGGCAGCAATATTTTATTTTTCAATTTGACTATTCCACATTCTTATACACTGGAAACAAATTTTGCAATCTGTATCGAGAACTTTAAAATGCTCCTACTGTCCAGCCTCGGAATTTCACTTCTGAAAACCAATCCTAACAAAATTCCTAGAGACTTTTTAAAGATTTATGCACATAAGATTGAGCATATATTTTTTGAAGCTACAAAATATAAGCAGTCAGGCTAGATACCTAATAGACAGGAATACTAAAGTAAATTTTATCTGTGAAATAATGAATATTTTCAATGAATTTTTATTGACAGTGAGGAAAGGCTTATAATATAGTGTTCTATGAACAAAACCATAACAAAAAATTAATTTTTCAATTATATGTAAGATATGGAAAGATTATTAGAAGAAAATATATCAAAAATTTATAGCAGTGGGCCAGCCCGGTGGCATGGTGGTTAAGTTCACCCACTTCGCTGTTGCAGCCCAGGATTCAAGGTTTGGATCCCAGGTGTGGACCTACACACCACTCGTCAGCCATGCTGTGGCAGCATCTCACATACAACATAGAGGAAGATTGGCACAGATGTTAGCTCAGGGTCAATTTTCCTCATGAACGAAAGAATTATAGCAGATACTTCTAGTGGAGAAGTTATGAGTGGTATCGAGTTTCCTCGTTATGTTTTCCTATATTTTGACTACCTTCCACAATGTAAGATTATATATTATTATATATTAATTTTATGTTTAGAGAAGATCTTTTTTATCAAAAAGAGAGCAAGTCAAATATAAAAATGAAAGAACAAAGTTGATAAAGTCTGTGCAGTCCTGACAAAAGACCCTGAACTCAAGTCATGAGACATCACGTAAAAACACAAGTCTGGTATGGCTAGACCAGCAGACAATGCAGAAAGGGATACCACAAAGCAGACACATAGGAAGAGACAAGACCAAGTTTATGAAAGAAAAGATTTGACCACAATGTCCCCGGGCTGAAGAGTTTCATCAGGACCCTTGGGAGGAAGAAGCAGCAACCAGCACCTGTACATTACTGCACTGAGTGCTTGGGCATATAATAGGTCACATCCAGCTATTTTTAACACTCTTAAAACATCCCGAATTTATAAACCTCCAGCACAGTTAGAGAGAGAGGTCTGGACCAGAGAACCATTTCCTGACTTGCGGACTAGGTGAAAGAAGCCTCCTAGAAAATGGAAGGTCCTGTGAAGACCTCAAAAAGGTACCCAGGAGGGACACATCCTCTCTAGGCGAGCTCATCCAACGTGACCTCACACCCCACCCACACAGCCTTGCATCAATGTGGAAGGTCCTGTGGTGGACGCAGGACACACCACGATGAACAAAAGCCAGCTGTAGGCATTAACATTCTCCAGAACAAGTGCCTCCATACCTTCCATTTCTTAGTCTTTTCAACTTTCTTGGTCCCGAAACCAGCCCCCCAAAACCCTGCCACAGCACCAATCCTATGCTTGGTTTCACTCTATCCCCAGCTCCACTGGTTAAGAAATTAGTTTGCAGATAGCTCTGACCTTGGAAACATTACAAAACACATCTTCCAAGATTTCCCTTCTAGCCACAGCTTCAGGTGAGGAGTTCCTGTAGCAGGTGCTGTTGGTGCTTCACTAGATCCCCAACTTCTGAACATGTCAGGCTGACTTCCACCTTAAGGTCTGTAGCCCTTAGCTGGAGGTCTTTGGCCAACAGAGACCTCTGTGCCATGTGTTTAGCAGGTCAAAGCACCAGAGAATTAACAACCCCTTGGGGACAGATTTCAACCAATGACACGTGGGAGTTGGAGGATAAATACCCAGCTCTCATGCTGCTCACTCAGGATAACCCTGAGAATGTTTTACGCAGGTTTCCCAGAGCTCCCTGCTCCAGTGTCCATGGTGGATACTTGCTTGATGGGGCAGCATGGATTGGCTTCCTTCTCCTTCCCATGCCACAACTCCATTCCTCTACTGCTGTCTTCTGGGATCATCTCCAAAATAAATTACTTGCATTCCTATCCTTTTCCTAGAGTCGGCTTCTGGCAGAAACCAAAATACGACAATGTCTCACCCCAGGCTGTATGGAATTGAGCTTGGAGACCCTCAGAAATTTCCACATATCTATGCTGAGGGGTGGGCAAGTCAGACAGCAAAGCTGGTGGGTTTGGTCTCCCTTTTCTGTCCAATCCCTGGAACTCACCTCTGTGATAACGGGCCACAGTCACAGTTGGGACACCAAACACAACATCTGCCATCAAGTCCAGGAACAGATCTTTCTTTTTGACAGGGTCATTGGTCCCTCCTAAATACTTCTCAATGGCCACTGGAGTCAGTTCCTCAGGGATGTTCTGAAATGGATCAAGAGTCAATGGATCAAGAGTTTACCTGGTGAACAACAGCTTTTCCAACCAGTGAGGAAGGCTTATGTTAATTGTGAACCTCCCAAGCCCTGTGCAACCACTTCTTACCCTGGGTGGTGAGGTGAGAAAGGCAGAAAAGTGGGGACAGAACCCTCTGGCCCCAGTCTTCATTGTGCCATTTAAGTGGGCTGTGATTTGGGTCAAGCCCCTCCCCTCTTTGGGTCTCAGCCAGTTACTGTTGATTCCCTAGACACTTACAACGATCGGGTAGGACTTCCACAAGAGTGATGTGGCCTTCTTCTGGTCCAGCTTGCCTTCAGCGAGTGGGTAGCCCATGATCTGTTAAAACAATGGTTCATTAAGCAATTGGGGACCGTTGGGAATTAGCAAGAAGAACCAAACTAACCCACTGTCCAAACCAATGCAGGCTGAAGGTCACCTTGTCACGTCTTGACAGTCAGAATCTTTGATGAGTTGGGCAAAATCAATGAATCAAATGAACTTATATCCAGAAACTCAAGAAATGCAAACAGGATAAGTTAAATGCTAAGAAAAACTGTCCCAGGCCTTTGCAGTATGTATGTGTACATATATGTCAGGCTAGAGTCCTCACAATGGCCATCGACACAAACAAGGAGAGTTTAAGCCAGGGTAGTGTGGAAGTGGAGGGCTCTGGGCAGAGGACACAGGGCTCACAAATACCCTCCCTAACTCAGGTGACTGAGGAAGCCCCAAATCCTGCCATGCTGGCTTTGGTCCTTCATTGTAACCTCTGAAATTGTTCTGATGTGAGAAATGCAGAACTCTGCACATAGCAACTCCATCCAAACCTCTGCACTAAGGGACTTGACCAAACTCTAACACAAATCCTAGTGCCTTAAGGCCCTGTCTTTAGAATGATGCAGCTTCCCTTAAAATGCCTGCCTGAGAAAGCTCCCTGCTGCCAGGAGAATTTACTGCTTGTTCCAGCTCAAACCTGCTGATGGGTGAATAGCTCCCTGAACCCCCTCTTAGAGCATTTACTTGGTTTTGCCAGAGAGAAAGTAGGGTGGGGTGAGGGCAAAAGGCGTAAAGGGGCACATTTGTATGATGACCCACAGAAATTAGACTTTTGGTGGTAAACACGATAAAGTCTACATAGAAGCTGAAATATAACGCTACAAACCTGAAATTTATCTAATGTTATAAAACAATATTACCTCAATGAAAAAAAATATTTCCAATTAAATAATGGCAAAATGCTTTCTTACCTCACACATAGACAGAAAAGAAAGCTTGTGATTACAAATCCTTTCTCTGCCTTTGAGAGGTTAATCTACCACTCCAAACTGTTTCCTCAAGGACCTGAGAGCCATCTCTGAATTCACACTTCAGGGATGACTTCTGCTCTCTCTCAGGCCCTGTGGGAGCGTAAAGATCTAACTTCTTAGGGCACCTTCCTCCAAACTATGCCACTGCCATAGACCATAAAGACAAGAGAGTTTGTTGCTCCTCTGTGTAGGTGCCTATTAACAAATCCAGGTGGCCAGTCACATGGACAAACCCCCACACCCGCCCAACAGTCTTTCCTTGAGCACAGCCAGCCTTTAAATAGGCTCCAGCCTTTATTTTCAGGGACTTGAGTTCAGTTCACGCTGGATTCTTTTCCCTGCTGCAGTGCTATAACTGAATAAAACCTGCACCTACACTCCCGTCAGCTTTATCTTAGAAAGAAGGGAAATCCCTTCCGAGCTTTCAGCAGTCATGTTAACTCAAGAGGAAGCGAGTTCCTCTGAATCTTTGCAGTTAGATGACCAGGAGCGTGTGTGGGGCTTATGGAGAAACCACGAAGGGACCAAGCCCAAGGGGAGAGGCTGCAGGGACCCAGGCCTCACACTCCTTCAGCTCTGAGCTCCTTCCCTTTCCAGGCCTGGGTTTTCTCATCTGTCCTGTGATTGTCTCTACAGGCCCCACAGCATCGACATTCGGGATTCTTGGATTGGAGCACAATCAGAGAGTGTCTGGGGAGAGGGGTCCCCAGGGCCACACACCCAGGTGACAGCTGGGCCACCACTGAGAAGGTTTCCATGGAGGTGTCAACTTGTGCGAAGGGGACAGCTGTCCTGGACCCCAAGGGGGATCTGGAGAAGGAGGAGCTCCTGTGACCTGAGATGGGAGAGGTGATGTGAAGGGCAGGGGAGGTGAGTCTAAGAGACCAGCGCATTCTCACCGTTGGAAGAAACCAGCCGAACTCTTGCTTATTGATTCCGACGATGTAGGGAACAGTGTTGAACTTCTTTTCAGCCAGAATCTCCTCAGGCATCTTTGGCAGCAGCACTCCATCAACCACAGTGGGCAGGAAGGGGTAGCTCTGGGGAAGAGGGAGCATAGTGTGTGCACTTCTCGTCTCAAGGAAACACCTTCCTCCTCATCTCCACCTGTCTGAGCACAAGGCCAGCACCACAGACCTGCATGCCCATGGCAGTGACCACAGAACTGAGGGTCCCATCAAAGGAGGCGAAGTCTGTGTGACCCCAGAGGACAGCACTTTGACCAAGGGCTAGAGAAGGTAAGGTGATGGGGTCCAGTCTCTCACAAATGAGAATATATATGCATAACATCCATATTTACATATATTTATGTGTATATATTCAAGTATTTAGATGTATACACATACATAAACATTTAAATATATTTCAATTTGAACTGTATGTATATCTATGTGTGTCTCTCTCTACAGTCAGTCCTCATTATTCGTGGTGGTTTAGGTCTGTAAGTGACTGTGAACTCTGAATTGGCAAACACTGAGCCACTGCTCCCAGGGGAAGTACGGGCTCAGGTTCCTGCAAGCCTCTGGTCACATTTTCATCAACTGTGTTTTATTTGTGTTTAAAAAGGTCTTATGTAATATACATTTATTATACATAATTAGTGATCTGTAGTTCTTATTTATAATAAAGCATCAGCCTAGAAGGGCTCCACATTTTCCAGGCCCTGGGTAATGGGACTATAATTTCCTTGTGCTTCAGCCTTGTGACAGTGCTGTCCACTATGAGTTTATCATCATATCTCATGAATCCACAAATGTAGCCGTTTTTCCACAGCTTCATCACACCCCAGGGATGATACTTTAGCCTTTCCAGAGGGGCTCACGGCAAATGTCCTCCTCCTTTTTCTGGGTGGGCTGCAGGGTTGATCCATTAACACTGAACGCACAGCCGACAGTGCTGTGACCCACGCCTGAATGAAGCTCGTCAAACACATTCATTTTCTCCCATGTTGGGCACATCACGGCATTATTGTGCTTAGGAACACCAGACAGCCCCTCAGCACTATGCTTGGGACCATTTTAAACAGAGAAACCACCAAGACAAAGCACAAAAATGTGAAAAATGTGGGACTAAATAGACCATGTTAATAGTTTGAGACATGAAACAAGAAGACAGAGTGTTGCCTTGTTTGATCTCAGGTGGGAACATAGTGTCATCACGTGACTCACACTTTCTGCCCCTTTTTGCATGTCCGTGAATGACCATAGAAGTGCCCCGAGTATTGATTTTGGGTAACAAATAAATTTCAGTGAATAGGTGAATTCACAAATACAGAATTCATGATCAATGACAATTGACTGTATCTATATTTAAACACAAGCTATTCTTGATAAGTGATTTGCTTCAAGGAGGCAGTGAGCTCCTCATCACTCCAGGTGCCTAAACTGAGGCTTGACTCCCTATCAGAGAGGAACAGCAGGAGTAAAAGAATCAGGGATGGGCTCACATTGGGTCTTTATTTTTGTTTTACCTTTGATGAAAAATATTTTCAAGGTCATAGATCCCACAGAGCCTGACTCACATGTCACCACCTGGGAAGGTGATTCTGGGTACAGGTATGTTCCATAGTTGGTCACAGAATTTGTTAAAAGGGTGGGTTTTGGAGCCAGAATATTTGGATGTGAAACCTGGCTCTGCCACCTACTAGCTAAGAACCTGGGAAAATAATTTCACCTGTTTGTGCCTCAGTTTCCTCACCTATCAGATGGGTTGTTGTGGGGATTGAATGATAGAACACATGCAAAATGCTCAGCACAGTACCTGGTATGTGGAAAGAGCTGGATAAACATTAGATATTATGCATGAGCTGTGGTGTTACAGATCCCGTGCATAGACTCCACCCCCACGTGCCGTATTTCCAGCTCCATCCACTATGTGTCATATTCCCCCCTGGACAACCCCAGGCTTTGAGACCCTGTGACTCCAAGGACCTGTGTCTGCTCCACAAGGGCCAATGACGATGGGCCAGTTCTGGCTGCACAGGAGAAGCTCTGTCAAGTGATCTGACTCAGCAGGACAAGAGCACACATCCTAATGCAATATGGCTGACAACAGGGACAAAGGATCTGGGTGCCACCACTGCTCTCTTTGAAAGGCTGTGCAGTTCAGAAAGGGCTGCTGTGGGAAGCCGCCTAGAGGAGCAGCTCCTTCTGGAAGGAAGACACAGGAGAGGCCACATGGGGTGGTGCCTGCCATCTGCAGTGGGACTGGGGAGTGAACAGTATTCCAAACAGTGGGAATGGCATGAGCACAGTGACCGAGGTGTCAGTGTGTAGCACTAATCCCAGGAACCTCAGACCCCGGGAGCCCTGGGCTTGGAGGAAGGCTGTGGGACGTGGACAGAGAGAGAGCAGATGGTGCGGCAACTTTCTGCACCATGTCTGGCACAGAGCACAGACTCAGATATGCTTTGAAGGATAACTCCATGGAGGTGAGGGGACTTGTCTCATAAAGAGGGTCAGCCTTTTAAGAAGGGGTGACATACCCTGACCTGGGCCCACAAGTGTAAGTCTGGCTGCACCGTGGGGCATGGGAGTGAGAGGGAGAGCAGAGGTGGAAGATCGTGAAAGTCCAGGAGACAGACCATGAGGGCCCAAACGGAGCAGCGTCCAGCACGGGCTGATGCAACAGTAGGAATGGCAGTGTGGCCAATGCCTAGAGTGGCTACTGGTGGCTGCCCTCCATGGGGCTCCTGTATCCCCTGGCTCAGGGCAGAAACCCAGCAGCCTGCTTCACCCCTTCTCCTTTTCTTACGCCCCACATCCTGTCCATTAGCACATCCTGTTAGATTTTACTTCAAAAATATCCAGGCACCAAGCGCTTCTCACCACTCCCTCTGCTGTGGGCTAGTCTAAGCCACCATGATCCCTTGCCTGGATTGTTGCAGCCCAGGGGCCCTCCAGCTGCTGTCCCTGCATCTGCTCTGCCCCTTCCCCACCTTCCATTTAACACAGCCGTCAATGAGCCCTTTGTAACATCCAAGGTCACTCACTCATCTGTTCAGAACCCCCCCAAGACTTCCAGTCACACTTGGAATCAAAATCCAAGTCCTTCAAAGGACCAACCCCCACCTCCCATCCCCTTTTCAGCCTCAGTCCTGTTCCTCTCTGCCCTCCATTCCGTCCACACTGGCCTCCTGCCTCATGGCTTTTGCACTTGCTCTTCCCTCTGCCTGGAACACTTCTCCTCCCGTGTTCCTGACAGCTGGCTTCCTCTCCTCCTCCAGAATTAGGCTCAAATGTCACCTTCTCATGGACATTCCTGACCATGCCATATAAATTCAAACCACTGGCAAACTCTAGCCTCCTTTCCCCATTACCTTTCCATTCTAAGGCTGATCATCATCACACACAGTACGTATTGAATTTGTCTACTTATTGACTCTTCCTTCACTCCAGAAGGGCAGGTCATTAGTTCTCTTTTGCCTGTTTAGCTGCTATATACTCACCTCCTGAATCACGTGCTGGCACATAGTGAGTGCTAATTAAATCGTTGCTGAATGACTGAGCGAATCTCTTTTAATCCTCACCACACCTTTTAAGCTAAGTGCTACCATCCCCAGGGAGAGGCAGAGAGGACAGGAATGTGAGATGTTGCAGAGGTAATGCCATTGGAATCTCGAAACATGTTAGAAGGCAGGAGGGGAGGAAGAAGGAGTATGGGGAGGATGCTGTTCAAGTTTCTTCATGGCTGGGAGCAGGGTGGTTCCTCAGGACTAAGATTCTTGGCTCCCTTCCTGATGGCCCTGCAGACAGTGCAGCTTGCACAGCTAACCAACCCTGCAGCCTCCAGGAGAAGATCTGGGCTCCTCAGTGAAGGCTCCTGAAGAAACCCCTTACCCAGTTATCTCCATCTCCCCCAGTGGACATTTCTATTCCAACTGTCTCTAAAGGGGGTATTTTTGGAAGAAGGAAATATAAACAAGAAGGGGAGATGTAGGTTGGGTGGAGTGAACACAGAGTTGATGACTGGGAGCACAGGACTGGGAGTAAGGGGAATGGGTTCCAGTCTGGTCCTCCTGGCTGTGTTATCCAGACAAGTCACTTCCTCTCTGGGCCCCAGGAATATAAACAGAAGGAATTACTATGACTCCACAGGCCAACCTTGAAAGTTGTCAAGACTTAAAACCTGTAATTGAGAAACCAAAGGTCCTTACCTCTCTAGGGTCTCCATGGAAATCAAGGGTGAAAAATTTCTGTGAAGACAAAGGCAGAGGATGTGGGTGAGAAGGCTTCCTGGAGAAAAGCTGGACCCTGGCAGACCTGGGCATGAGAAAAGGCTGTAGGTGTAGGATGGTGGAAGGGGCTCTGGAGAGCATGTCTGTGGTGGTGCCTGCCCCGCCCTCCATCCATTTCCCCTCTTGTTTCCCCAGGCAACAACACCCCCTTTTTCCTTTGGGGGACCTCCTTCTTCCCCACTTTCAGTCCATGAATCCAGGCCTCTACATGTGACCTGAGGTACCCCATCTCCCTGACCACAGAGATTAGTTCAGGGATGAGCACATGCCCATGTCAGTCCAATAGAATTTACCCCAAGACATTTAATGGAATTATTGGGAAAGAAGGTTTCCAAGCAGATAAAATGTAAGTCTAGAGTGCTCTTCTTGTCTTTAACCTCCCCAGGGGACAAACCTGCCTGAGAATGAAGCCAACACTGAAAGATAAAAAGCTGTGGGACAGAGATGGATTCTTAATAGTACAATACATGCATCTGGATTCAGCCATGCCTGAAGCCATCTACTCCAGAACTGTAGTTTAGTTTTCAGTTAGTTACCTGAAGATTCTGTTACAACACATTTCTTTTTCTGCTCAAGGCATTTTGAGATGAGTTTTCTCATCTTGCATTAGAAAGTCCTCACTCCTACAAGCTCACGGGAATTCACTGCACTCTACACTTTTCTTTATTGTGTGTTCACCAAGACTGCACTGATGAGAGTTAAGGGGTCTGACTAGCATGCAAGTAAGTGATCATTAAGGATCACTCTATTATGGATTATAGCAGAACGACCCAGGGGTGTATGTTGGGGTGGGGGGGGAGTGCACAGTGTGTTTCTGTGTGCTTGTGTGTTTGTTTTAGGTAAATGGATAATCATGGAAACACTTCCTCACGATGTCAGGAAATCTCACAAGGATAGTACGGGATCTTAAGTTCTCTGGGTTTTCTCAAAGTCACCAACTCTCCTCTTAAAACTGGGTCCTCTTGAGCCACGTGGCGAATTGCTGAGATAAATTTTCCTCTTTCCAGACATCAGAAGACTGTTGTGCTTTGATTCGTTGAACACATTGGTCACCTCATTTGAGCCAGAGAAACAAGGATCCAAGACCCAAGGCCACACTGGAGTCAACCCATGGGAACAGAGCAGAGTCCAGTGCTAGAGGCCTGTCCTGGGGCTTCCAGGAGTATCCTCAGGAGCCCAGGGTCCAGACAGAGGGGCCAGGGTCTTACGCGACTCCTGGGCTCACATTCACATCCTTCCTCCACAAAGGGAATGGTCGTCACTGGCCCTAAATGCTGCATTCCCTGGGTGTTTCTCCTTGTGATGACCCACTGCCATAGCCATCCATCAATCCTCAAATGTCACCTTCTCTATGAAGTATCCCTACTGACTATATTGAATGCTTCTCCTCTCTATACTCCCGCTACACTTAACCCAAGAAGTCTACGGTGTGTTTCTCCTGAATAATTTCGTGTGAGCAGGGACTGTATCCAATTCATGTCTGCATCACCTTCCCTTTTACACTTGCTCCCATTTGGCTAGTTTGGATGGATGGATGGATGGATGGATGGGTGGGTGGATGGACGGAGTTGGTCAATACCTGGAGTATAGATAAATAGGACGGTTAAGTGGCTAGATTGATGAAAACTAGCAGGTATGTGATAAGTGGGTCATGGGTTTTAGAAGGATGGATGATGGATTAAAGATATGTGGTGGCTGCATAATGCATGATGATAGATAACAGAAAAGAGAAAATTACAGATGGATTGATATTAAATTGATGAAAGCATATCGATGAATTGGATGGGTTGGTGAATAATAAGATGATGAAAGGATGGATGAATGGATGGTTGGTTGGTGGAACGGATGAATGGGTTGACGTATGGTTATTCTGGAATCACAATTGAGGTGAGTGTCAGAAAATCTAGAAAATTGGGGAACCACTGGGTTATAATTGAGCTACTTTCTAAATTAGCCAAGATGAACTGTGACAACATTCCTGAAAATCTTCCTTAATATCTGCATGCCCAAAATTCAGGATGGTAGTTTCCTCTGGGAATATGTAATGCCTAATTTCTTAAAAATATATCTGCAAACAAGAATGGCAAAATAGTAAGTTTTGACAGAACTGGGGGATTATTACACAATTGGTCCTTGTGTTATTTTTTGCCTTGGTAATATCTGAGATATTTCATAATAAAACAGAAAAAAAGAAATTTCTTATTCAGATGCAGAGGCTGACACTGCTCCTGAGAGATAAGACATTGTTCCAGGTATATTTTCTTGGGTGAGAGGACAGCTGAAATGACGAAGCCTGACTCAGGGTTTACAGGGTGGAGAGCTTGGGCAGACAGGAGAATGGAGCACATACCATCTTCAGCGATGTCTCCAGGAGCTCGTCCTCTGTCTTCTGGCGCAGGCAGTGAACAATCACAGCCGAGGTGGTAGTTTTACACCCACTGAAGACGGCAATTTTCTGCAGAGATCACAGACAATAGCAGAATTCAAGAGTCATGTCCCTTCGCTCAGTCAATAAAGAGGTGTTCCATCCAAACCTCAATTTCTAAAGACAGCAGGGGTGGCAGAAAATGCTCTAGACCAGCGGATGTGGGTCCTGGTTCCAGTCATGCCACTTACACAACCTCTATTTCTGTTATCTTATCTCTGTTAGAATGGGCACAATGATCTCAGAGCTGAACATCTAAGCAGGGGCAGCAGGAGTGGGGCTAAGAGCATGGAGTCCAGAATCACTCTGTCCTGTTACAAATCCGAGCTCATCCATTTACTAGACGTTTGCACTCAGGCAAGACACTTACAAAGTGACCAGAGGAGAAGAGGCAGATGGCGAGGAGGCAGGCTCCACGATGGCGGGGCCATGGAGAGTGTGCACGGCTCCCCAGAGCCTCGTACAGTGTCTGACACAGAATCACAGATCAGTGTGTATTTGTTGAAAAAATAAAAAGTCAAGTCAAGAAGGGGAGGAGAAGACAGTGAGAGAAAGAGGAAAAGTAGGAGAGAATGAGAGAGAGAGAAAGAGCAAGAATAAAAGTCTCAGATACACTTAATTTTGCCAATTTCTGATTCCTGTTTGATAGTCAAATCCAGCCCCATCTCTGCCACTTGTTTCTCTTAAATACATTGCATGTCCTGACTTCAGCCTGGTCAAGGGGGCTTGTGTTTTTTACAACCAATGAATTCTGAAAAAACACACTCAAAGATTCTAAAGTTCCTTTTGTCTTCCTTTCTTCTTCTACTTTCCAACCCCTTTAAATCTGGTTTCTGCCCCCACCACTCCATGAAACCAGCTCTCACAGCCCTACGTAAACGCCCCACATCACCGACTCCAGCGGGCCCTCCTCAGCAGAGCCTCCTGTGGATCACTCTTCCTTTCCTTCCTAACAGTCTCCAGATAAAGACAAAGTCCTCACCAGGGTCCTGTGCAGCATGGCCCCTGCAATGTCCCCATCCTCAGCTCACTCCAGCTTCCCTCTGCTCCTTCTGCTCTGGCCATATCAGCCTTTCTCATTCTCTCTCACTAGAGATGCTTGCTCCTACCACAGTTCATTTGCATGTACTGTTCCCTTTCCAGAATATTCTTTTCTCACCAAGTAAATTACTGCTCATCCCTCTGATCTCAACTCACTGATAATTTTTCCAGGAAGGCTTTCCTGATAACCACCCCCTACTCATGGACTAACTGCTCCTTTGGATTCTGTTACGACATCAGGTCCTCTACTTTATTGCTCTTGTCACAGTTGACATTCTCTAATTTGTGTGATTATGTAATCATTAATCTGTCTACTCCATTAGAAGATGCTTCTAGTGGTTTCTAGGTGTCTGGCTATATCAAAATTATTTGTTGAGTGAATGATTGAATAAATGAATTAATCCCCAGGAATGGACCCCAGGCATAAGGCCCTAAGAAAGGAACCATATGAGACTCCTTGCTACAAGTGAGTTTATCAGATCTGAGACCCTGAGAGAGACAACACACGGTGAGAGTCCACTGCCCACTGGCTGGCCCAGCAACCCACCTTGGCACACTTTGGGAAGTGTGGTCTGTGGACAGTGCTCTTAGCTGGCAGTCCAGTATCATGAGCTTGAGGCCCAGCTCTGCCCCCATGACTCTCTGACCTTGACCAGCTGCTTCCATACCCTCCCCCAGGTTGTGCAGCTGGATAACTGGGAGGTTGAGTGAGGTATCTCTTTGCCCTTCCCACTCAGCCATCCTCTCTTCTGTGATTCCTTGTGGACGTCAGCTGGATCCCATGGCAACAAAGGCCTCTGAAGACTCCAGGAGAGCAGAGCTAAGGGTGCAGGGGTGTCCCAGTGTGAGACCCACCTGAGCTGCGGCCTTTGAGTCCTTCTTGCACACAGCAGTAGTGAGGGCCACGCCACTCTCAGAGATGGCCCGGTGGAAGAGGTTCTTGGCCAGTGGAGATAACATCTGGGAGGAAAGTGGAGATGAAGAGAGTTTATGCTCATGGGAGGGGTCTTCAGGAGCTGCCCCCATCCACAGCTCTGCCCTGGCCCCACCTCTGGACACCCTGGGGCTCAGTGGACATGACAGGTCCTTGCCTGGCCTGGCATGTTCCCCAGGCTGATTCTGGGATCTGGCTACTCAAAGAAAACCTCCCTCAGCTGGAGGGAGCCAGGAGCATAGAGTGAGGGACAGAACAGAAAGTGTGTGGCACACGCTGATTGTAATAATCAAAAATATCTGATACATGTTCGGAAATTCCTAGCAGTAATTCAAAGGCAAAATTCTGATTCTGCATTTTCATTACTTAGAACATATCCTAGGGAAAAGGATCGTGGAGGCACATGCGATGTTGTTCTTCTTTTTTGTCAGGAAAATTTTCACTCATCTGCGCAAATCTTCCTCTATTTTTTGTACGTGGGATGTTGCCACCGCATGGCCTGATGAGCAGTGTGCAGTCTGCGCCCAGGATTTGTACCTGTGAACCCCGGGCTGATCAAGCGGAATGCACAAACTTAACCACTACACTCCCTGGTCTGCCCACACACAATTTTTAAGAATGCTCATACTGCTTATAAGAGTAAAAATTGGAAACAATTGAAGGTTCCAATATTTTGACATTGGGTAAGCAAGCTATTTTTCATTCTTACGATGGTATACTATGTGACATTGAAAAATAAAATTATGCAAGAGTATTTAATGATTAGCGGCAAATTGATGGTATATTTTAACATCAATGAAGGGTTTTTTTCTTTAATAAATCCTATATAGATAGACAGATGATAGATAGGTAGATAGATAGATAGATAGATAGACAGATTGATAGATGATAGATTGATAGAATGAGTCATGGAAAAAAGTCTAGAAAAATGTCCATGGTATGTATCCCTGGAATGAGACTGTGGGTGAATTTTTCCTTCTCTGGGGTTATCCGGGCTTTTCCTTTTTCTCCACTGTATAAAATATGAAAACAGTTTCCTCTGCATATTGAATTATGAAAACAATACGTGTTTTAAAAGTTAGCTAACAGTGCTGACCCTCTGCTCTGCTGTGAGGCAGCTGGAGGGGTCCTTACAGCTTCCAGCACCTTCTAATGTAGTTTTCCATCTTTGCTTCCCCCAGCCCCATTCTCCACACAAGGCTCCCATGTCATGTCTGTGTCCCACATCCCCAGTCCCATCCCTCCCCCTGACTCCTTCTCCCTCTTACCCGCTTCCCTCAGCCCAGCTCCATCCCTCATCCAGACACTGCTGCCTTCTCTCTTGGGCATGGACAAGACTTCAGACCACCTAAGAGGAGGCCCCTGACCTGTTCTAGTGCTTGTGTCCCCTGACACGTAGATCTGACTACAAGCCAAATCATGACACTCTGTCCAAATCTCATAGCTGAATCCTCTTATTCATAATTTATACCCACACCTACTTCCCAGGAGAAGTGAGGTGAATCCTAATGCAAAAATCATTAGGAAGGAGAGAAAGGGGTCAATCAAGTGAGAAGAGAGGAATGTCATTGTTGCAGCTGTAACTGGAGATTCTTATGGACCTAGGATGCTAAGCTGAGCTCTGGAGCTTCCTGGGGGCCAAGGAGAGCTTGGCCATTAGTTCTCCACCATCTGATGCTGTGCAGAGTAGCATTAGCCTTGAATCCAGGTCTTGTAAGCAAAGGTGCCCCAGGCTAGACTGGCTAGGCTACAAGGGGTCCCATCAGGAGCCACATCAGGGCCAGCATCACTTACAAGAACAGAGACACTTTCACCTCCTGCTGACTCTCCAAAGATAGTCACAGAGCCTGGGTTTCCTCCAAAGTTGGCAATGTTTTCCTGGACCCATTTCAGTGCGGCCACCTGGTCCAGGTGACCCCAGTTTCCTGGGCTGTGTTCGTCCCCTGTGCTGTGAGTAAGAGAACAGAGTGAGCTGGGAGCAGAGATGTCATGGCAGGGCTCTCAGGACCACAGATGGGGTTGTGGGCTCTAGGTGAGCTTTCTGAAATGAGACAGGGCTTCCATAGCCCTGACACGGGGCTCTTCATCTGCCTTCCTTCCTGTAGCATTGTTTTGTTGTGGGTTGTACATTCCTTTATCCGGTATCTGTTTATTGAGCATCAGCTATGTCCAAATGTGGTTCTAAGAGCCAGGAGCTCGTCTGAGAACAAAACAGGCAAACCTCTGACTACACAGAGCTCACACTATGGATCATAAACAAATAAAGGATAAGCATAGAATATGAGGTCAGGTACTGAAAGTGCTTTCAGGAAAAATAAAACCTGGTAAGGGAAATGGCAGAGGTGGGGCAGTGGGATCCTATTTGAGATCACACGACCAGGGATGGCCTCTTTGGGGCTGTGGCATTTGAGTAGAGAAGTGAATGAGTGAGCACAGAGCCTTGCAAATATCCAAAGAAGGGAATTCCAGGTGGAAGAAACTGCCAGTGCAAAGGCCCCGTGGTCCAGTGAGCAAAGTGTGAGTGTAGGACATGTAGCTAGAGAGAGCCCTGTGGCCCTTGGTAAGGACTGGATGCCATTGTAAGTAATGTGGGAAGTCACTGCAAGAGAAAGACATGATTCCGTTTATGTGTTAAGTGATCACTCTGGCTACTGTGCGGATCAGAGAATAAAAGGAGAAGTTATACAAGCAGGAGATTATTACAATGATTCCAACAAGACACACAGAGGGCTTAGACTGGAGTGGATGCAAGGGAGGAGGTTAGACTTGGCTGGATTCTGAATGAATCTTAAAGGTGCAGCCAAGAGGATTTTCTAGTCCACTGGATGTGGTGTGAGAAAAAGAGAAGAGTCAACGCTGACCACAAGGCCTTTATCCTGAGCAAGCAGAAGGATGCAGCTGCAGCAGCTGAGCAGGAGGCGCTGTGGGAAAAGTGGGAGTGTTTTTGGGGGAGGGGCAGTGGGAATCGAGGCTTTAGTTTGTCCCGGTGAAGTGTGAGGTGCCCTTTGATGTTCAGTGGAGACAGCAGGAGGTAGAGGAGGTGGTTAGTGATGTGCATCTGGGTTTCGAGAGAGAATTTGGGGCCCAAAATAGAGAGCTGTGATATTGCTCCCTGAGGTAGCTCAGGGCAGCAGTCCAGATGGAGAGGGAGACACACAGAGGCCCAAGGACGGAGAGGAGGAGGGCCCAGTGAAGGGTCCAGAAGGAGCAGTCCGTGAGGTAGGAGGTGACCAGGAGCCAAAAGCAGGAAGCTTTTCAAAAACATGTGAGTGACCATGAGTGGATGCTGCCCAAATTGTGTATGGTTGTTTTCAAGGTTGGGCTAATTGGTGACCTTGAGCAGAACAGTTTGGTGGTGTCATCAAGATGAACACCTCACTAGTGTGGGTAGAGTAGAGATGGGAGGAGAGGAAGCAGGGAGAGCTAATGTAACAGTTTCCCTGTAATGTGGAGTGGAGTAATGGCCCCTGGGTGAAACAGAGGAGGAATCTCAAAGAAGGCAATGCATCCTGAGTCATGACTTGCCTGCGATAACCCTTCTCTACCTCCATAGGTCTTTCCAGCGAGTAGCCCACCTGCCCCCCCCCCCCCCCACCCCACAAGGCCACCCATCAGCCATCTCAGGTTCAGAGGTCCTGAGGCTGAGGCATTCAGAAAAGGCTCTCAAGAACCCTATGCTGCAGGGAACCTGCTTCTGGTTCCATGGAGATGCGATGGAGAAGACTCTAGCCTTGACTCATGAATGTGCAAAATGCAGAAGAAAACGGGATGAGAGGACCTGCCATTCCCTGGGAGGGTTGTCCCTCGAGATCATATGCTCTCACAACTTCCTAGCTCCGGCCACCCATTCTCTCACCCACACCATTCACTGAGCTCCCATCAAGAGTCTGCCCCTCCCTCACTTTCCCATAAGGTAAGATGTGTCAACTTCTAACTGTTGTGCAGCATGCTGTCACTTTAGAGGTTGCAATGTGCTGAGGCAGCACAGATGAAAAGAACATGAGTATTTCAGAGAACGTGACATTTGAGTTATCCAGCCCTGGTGGTCTAGCGCTTAAGATTCAGTACTCTCACCGTTGTGGCTCAGGCTTATTTCCCAGGCTGGTAACCGCACCCCGAGTCTGTCAGTTGTCAAACTGTGGTGGCTGAGTATTACTGTGATGCTGAAAGCTATGCCACCAGCACTTCAAATACGAGCAGGGTCACTCATGGTGGACAGGTTTCAGTGGAGCTTCCAGACCAAGACAGACTTGGAGGAAGGACCTGGCTATCCACTTCCAAAAAAAATTGCCGTGAAAACACTGTGAACAGCGATGGAGCATTGTCTGATCTAGCACCAGAAGATGAGAGGATGGCACAGAAGGACCAGGCAGAGTTCTGCTCTGCTGTACGTGGTGGCTAGGAGTCTGAATTGAATCAATGACACTAACAACAAACCTTTGAGCTGAGCCTTGCAAGATGAATAAAAGTTTGTTGGGTCAAATAGGCATTCCAGGCAGAGGGAACAGCACATGCAAAAGCTTAGAAGCAAGTGGACCAGTGTGGCTGGGGAATGAGAAAGTAGATGTAGTGTAGTTGTGAAGGGCCTTGGGTGCCTCACTAGGGAATTTAGCAAAGATCCTCCTGGGGGCTGACCTGACAAGAGCTGAGTCCTAGTACACTGGCTCTGGGGGACAGTGTGCAATGAGGAAGTCCAATATCTTACCTGAAAAATCCCCAAATGCCCAGGCGGTACTGAATGGTCACCACCACCACATTTTCATAGGCAGAGAGGGGCAGCCCATCATAGGTCGATGCTCCGCCTACCACCAGACCACCTCCGTGGATCCACACCATCACCTGGACAGGGAGGAAGCCAAATTACTGGTTACAGGAAGCAGATCTGAGAAGGACTTCAAGAGGTTGCCTACTTTGCTCTCCTACCTCTTAGCGATGACTCAAGGAGGCCGTTACCCAAAGTTCACCAGTCCACAGTAAAGTTGGAGCAGGCGGTCATTCTTCTTCCCCATTCTCCTAGCTGGGGCCCAGGCCACCAACCCATTCAATGCATCCTCATTTCCCCTGCGTGTCCCCCAGCCTCAGTGCCACCCCTTCCCAGGGATCTTCCTGCTGAGAACACCATCATGGGAAAAGCCAAGGCTTAGGGTGTCATCTTCTTCCCAACACTTCCATCATCCTCGTGCCTGGACCCCTCCCTCATCTCAGCATACTCTGCATGCCACAGCCCTTGTACTTCAGCTTCATCTTAGTTACCTCTTAGGCAGTGAGTTAAACTTCTCCTATGTGTAAATGATTCTCTCAAGAGGAGCACATGTCCCCAGTGGCATGTCTTCCTAATATGCCTTCCCTCTGCCTCCACCTGAGTCTTCTCCATCCCCAAATCCCACTTATACTCCAAAGCCCAGCCTAAAAGCCACCTCCTCCAAGAAGTCTTCAATCACTTGACATAATGATCTAAGAATCTACTATGTCCTGGGGACTTTGATAAGAACTGAGGATCAGGGTGGGCACAGTTCATGACTCATGATTCCTGCGCATCATGCCAGGTGAGTCCCGGGAGATGGCTGGCTGCTCACACCCCTCCCTTATCCACCCCAGGGATCCCCTACTTTTCCAGAAGCCCCTTCCCCAGACTCCAGCCTGAGTCTGGAAGCCTGCCCATCTCTGGGCCTCCCTTTACTCAGGAAATGCTGACTCATTGGGTCATCAGCCCATGCCAAAGACAACTAGGGAGGAAAATTAGCAAGAACAAAATCTCAGATGTTTGGCCAAAGACAAAACAAAGTGCTTCCTGGATTGACCCAGGTTCTGTCCCCACACATCCCTCACAGGACACCTTCCAAGACTGATCTGCATGTTGAGGTAACACCGCACACAGGCTCGATTTCCTAGTCTGTATCAAAGAGCACTGGTTTGAAGATCAGAAGACTTGAACGAACTCTTATCCTGCCACCCCTATTGTGTGACCTCGCCTTCCCCTCTCTAGGCCTCAATTTGTCTATCTGTAAAGGAAGGATTGGGTTGTTGGCTTATCTCTAAGGTTCTTTTCAATTCTAACATTATTGGAAATTATGTCTTATCTGCTCTCTGTGTCAGATTCTTAACCTATCCTCCAAGAGCAATCATTCTTCCTCTTTGTTAGTGTAAGAGAACTCGGAAAAATCGAAATGCACATTACAGAGATGTAACAAACTCCCCCAAAGATCCTATGTCTGTCACTAGAGGAAAATGGGGTTGAAAGGAAGTACAATATGCCACTGCAAAATATGCCATTTTGGTATACTGCTTATTTTGAAATAAACTTACTTAAGAAAATTACTTAGGAAACAGCAAGTGCAAGAAGGACACTCTAACCCTTTTTTGTCTCCTGAAAGCAGGAAGTAAATCTCCATGTGAAGGGTACCCTCCCTGCACCAGGAGGGGAAAAGGCATCCTTATCACCAGAGGTGTGGAATTCAAGGCCGAGAAAGCTGAATAAACAAACTTTGCTACTCCCTCTTTCCCTTTCTACTTCAAGCCAAAATCCTTTGCTTTGTCAAATCTTCACAAATTACTGTTTCCTTATCTAAAGCATGTAAATGCTGCTTCCTTTGGCGATTTCTTAGATGCTTCAATTTTGATAAGCTCCTGTATGCATGAAGTTAAATTTGTTTTTCTCCTGTTAATCTGTTTTAAGTCAATTTAATTATTAGGCCATCCAAAGAATCTAGAAGAGAAGAAGGGAAAGGTTTTCATCCTCTGCAGTTTCCTATGATCACGTGGTTGGGCTGTGCTGGATAAAGTAAGCCGTGGGGCCCCTGAAACAGCCATGGCTGGTGGTGGCCCCACCCCAAACTACCTTCATCCTCTTCTAGTCTCCACCAGAAGATCCTGGAGGGCTGGAACTCGCTAGCCTTGACCAGTGGTTCCCACCACTTACCGGCAGCCTGCTTTTCTTTGTTAAGTCAGCGGGAGTGTAAATATTTAGGTAAAGACAGTCTTCAGAAAACTTGAGAGCAATCTTCTCCTTTCTGTTGGTAACGAGGTCTGAGAGCATCTGACCCATCACTGCGTCCTGGGAGCACCTGGGAGGAGTGGGGAGAAAGAAGAAGTCCCGAGTCAGTCAGAGCTAAGCAAGGAGACGTCTCTTGTGGTCAGTCTGGGACTTGGACTGGGAGGGTTAGACCTGTAACACAGCTGTTCTTACCAGACTGGAGACACTGGAATGGGCAGGAAAGTACCTGAGAATCTGGGTGGGGGGCCCTGGGGCTCACTAAGGTTTCCCAGGATGGCGTATAGTGAGGAGGCTTGGCACCTGTCTCCTTCCCAGAGCCTTCGACATGCCCTGGGTCAAGGAGAGGAGACTGCCTCTACAACTGGAAGAGGACGATTTCCTGCACACCCCAATGCAGCCTGGCTCTCCCCTGGGCTCTGTATGTTGGGCTGCAGGTAAACATCTTCTAGTCCATGAGAGACTTCCATAAACCGAAAGAAGTCACTCAAATGGCAGACATTTAGGGCTTACAACAGGTCAGGGATGAAATATTTGTGGGGCAACAGTAAAAGAACTGCGTTCTAGTGTTGCCTCATCCACTAATATCACAGGGTGCCTTGGTTGAATTCCTTCCCTGCTCTGGCCTCAATCTGCCAGACGTAGTGAAAGGAGTGATTTCCATAAGGGTCCACAGCCCTGGTAACCTACAATCCTGTCATCAACCCATCACAGGAAAGCACTAATGGTTGCCCTAATAACAGGTCTTAAAGACCCAACATAGATTGCAATTAGTAACATTTACTGAGTCCTCCTAGCATGCCGGGTGTGTACTCCTGTGCATTAACTCGTTTAATCCTCAAATCAGCCCCATGACATTGGTTCTCTTACTATCCAAGTTTTATAGGCAAGAAAATTGATGCAAAGAGAGGTTTGAAATCCTCCCTTCACACAGCCAGAAAGATCCATACTATCGAGCACTTATATTTCCAAGGTTATTATGAGCAACATTTCCTGATCTCAGTGTACCCAGAAGGCAGGCATCACTGCCCCCAGTATGAGGATGAGGTGACAGAGGCACCAAGGTGCTTGGATGGCACCGCTGCCAAGTGCCATGTTCAGAGGCTGCAAAGATGACTTCCTGATCTCCACCCTGGGGGAAACGTTCCTGGATCACTAAGAGCAAGAGGCATAATATTCACAAAATAAGAAATTCATATGTCAAAAAAGGGAACAATACTAATATTCAAATAACGCAGAAGAAAAAGAAAATATATATATATAATTATGATTATAATAATAATTATCATTTTGTCCATCCATTAGCCAACAACATTTTTTAATAGCCCCAAGCATTGCCTAAGGTCCAGTGAATGGAGGTTTTCATATATTAATGGAAGTAATGTAGTTAGGACATTTCTGGAGGAAAATTTAACAACAGGTGCATTTTCTTGGACTCAGAGAAGTCATTTCTTAGAAGTTATCCAAAAATATTCCTGAGTGTGCACAAAGATTTAGCTACAATGTGTTCATCAGAGCACCACATATTATCAAAAACATCAAAAGCAAATTAATGACCTCAAATAAGAGATAAGGTAAATAAAATATGATTCAGTACTCAAGGTAATGTGGCTATAAAATGTCAGCCTGTGATATTTAATGACATAGAATGATATTCATGATATATTTATAAATGAGCAAAGCAGCCATTTAAACTCTCTGTATAGAGTAATGGGATATTGTGATTTATGATAAGAAATACATATTTCGTTGTCTAGTTTCTGGGACACAGCTCCTAAAATGCTGGGATTTCCTGAGTGATGAGAACAATAAAGGCGTCTTTTGTGATATTAACGAGGTGATCTCTGGACCACAGCTGATGATGGATGCTGGTTGTGGGAGAACCAACCAGTGACTAGAGATTTGGAACTTCCAGTCCACCCGGCTGATCTCTGGAGAAGGGAGAGGGTCTGGATGTTGAATCAATGGTAAAGGGCCAAGGATTTAATTGATAATGCATATGCACATAAGCATTCATAAAAAACCAAAAGGACAGGGGTTCAGAGAGCTTCCAGGTTGGTGAACCAGAACAGGTCCACATGCCATGGTGCCAGGTTCCAAACTCCACAAGGACAGAAGCTCCTTTCTTCAGAACCATGCCCTATGTATCTATTCATCTGGCTGCTGATTCGTAACCTTTAATATTCTGCATAATAAACTGGTCGTCTAGTGAGTAAACTAATTTCTTGAGTTCTGTGAGCTGCTCTAACAAATTAGTGGAACTCAAAGCGGGATCATGGCAAACTCTGATTTATAGCCGGTCAATCAGAAGCACAGGTAACAATCCAGACTTGTATTGGCATCTGAAGCAGAGGGCAGTCTTGTAGGACTGAGCCTTTAAACTGTGGCATCTGATGCTACCTCCTGGTAAATAGTGTCTGAATTGAGTTGAATTGTGGGACACTCAGCTGGTGTCTGAGAATTGCTTGTTGGTGTGTAAAAAAGCAAAACACATTGGAGCTGTGTGCAGATTCTTCTGTGGTACTATTTTTAAGGGAGTAAATAGCCAACAGATAAAAGACTGCAGAAACACAATACAAATATGAGCAGCGGTTCCCTCCAGGGAGTGGAATAGTATATGATTTTCATTTTCTTACCTTTCCCTATTTGTATGTCCTCACTTTTCTGTAATAAGTATGCATTCCACTTGCAATCAGGAAATAAAAACAGGTAACATTATTTTTAAAGGAAGTGGTGAAGAGTAGAGAAGAGGAAAACAAAAGAAAAAAAAGGAGGAAATTCCCAGAAGGGTCTTCCTGACAAGAATAATGTCTAAATGGATGCATGGAGGCATTCAGGTGCCCTCGGGTGTGGCTCACGGGTTCCTTTGCCCAGCTTGGCCAGGGTGATTAGGACACACCAAGCATTGCTCTGCTCCTGACTGTGTGGCTAGACACACCTGGGAGCTGAGAATTTCCCTGATCGACACCCCAAAGCACTCCCCACCCACACACTGCCTGGCTCACCCTACCTGCCAACTATAGCAAAGTTCAAGACAGGAGAATAAACAGAACCACTACATCTAATCCCTCTCTCGCTCACATTTTAGTTTTTCTCCAAAGCACTTGTCATATTCTAACGTATTACATAATTCACTTATTAATTTGCATGTTGTTTATTATCTGTCTCCCCTCCTAGAATGCAAGCTCCATGAGGATGGCATCTTTGTTCTGTTCACTAATGGATCCCAGGACCTAGAACATGCCTGGCACACAGTAGGTGCTCAATAACGATGTGTTGAATAGAGGGCTCTAGAATGCTCTGAGAGTTCTGGAATGTCTCTAAGAATCTGCAATGTCTTCAGGATTCTAGAACAAAGTATGAGCCACTCGGAGGATGGCCTTGGCTCCTTCCTGAGTCACTTTGAGGCACACACCCACTGAAAGATGCCAAAGCCCCAGGCTTACATGGGAGGGTAGGAGGTGGTGTTCTTCACGAAGGGCCATGGATCTGCAGGCTGTGGCGGAGCAAACCTCAGGGATCCCAGGGGGGGCTTGGCAAAAGGGACCCCCAGGAAAACGGCCACGGGCTGTGCAAATCCTTCCAGGCTGACGTGCTTCCCCAGGACCTTGCCCTGCGCGGTGTCCACCACAGGCGGCGAGGATGGGTACCCTGCTGGACAGTGAGAGGAAATGAGGACACGTCAGCGGTGAAAGGCTTGACCTGGATTCTGGGAGTCTTGCCACTTTCAGCTTGTGACCTTGAATGAGTCACCTCAACTCTCTAGGCCTCTGTCTCTTCTTATGTAAAAGGGAGAGGAGGTCAACTGTCCTTCCTAACTCCCAGGACTGTCTTAAGGAACAAATTGGACATGGAGGTAAAACGGCATCAAGTGAGAAGGAACTGCAAGAAGGAGAGCTGCTGGGAGTGAAGCAGACATTGGGTTGCACTCTCAGGAGCCCTGGAGACAGTTATCCACGAGGATCCTGGCGCTGAGCTGCGTGCTGGATGGGAGGATGGACAAGAGGCGGCCCCTCTTCTCAGAAGCTCTGAGCCTTGTGGGGAGAATGAGCCACATACACGCTCGACCCTACTGCTGGGGAGAAAGCGGTCAGTGTCCTGAGAGAGGGACCAGTAAGGTCCTGCAGGAGTTAGAAGAGGGAGCGAGGGCTTATGATTGGGTGGCATCCTGGAGGTGGTGACCTTAGAGTTGGGACTTGCAGTAGAGGAGGACTGAGCAAGGGAAGATGGAAGATGGGTTATAAAGGTATAGACTAGAGAAGGGATTATGCCGAGGCGAGGCTCTGAGACAACAAAAGGCAAGGCCTGCCTGAGGAAGAGTGATGGCCCATGTGAGGCAGAGGGAGTCTATGGGGAGTGGAAAATAATCCTGGGGTGATAAAGGTTCATCTCTGGCATGGCCTCAAATGCCAGGCTAAGGGTTTGGGCTTTATTTATTGGGTAAATGAGCAGCAATGAACTGTTAGAGTATGGGAGAGTGACACCATCAGCTTGAGGAGTATTCTTCTGGCGACTCTGAGCAGGGTCGTCCAGAGGGGCTGAGACTGGGGTCAGATCCCCATCTGTTCCGTTCTTGTGGAGCAGACAGCTCTTCCTCACTGAGCTGAAGTTCCTCCCCTGCAGCTTCCACATCAGCCCTGCTTCTACCTGCTGTGGCCCGTCCTGAGCTCCCATGTGGCAGCGGCCTTGCAGACCCCTGAGCCTGCCCATCCCTCAGGCCTTCTCTTGTCCGTCCTCAGATTCTTCAAGCGTTCCTCGTAGGAAATGATGTATAGCCTCTCCTCCCAACTGCTTTCCTTTAGGTGTACACAAAAGGGCAGCATCTCCCTCAAAGTGTGTGGCCACAGCAGAAAGAATAACCCAGACTTGCTCTTAAAGAAGAATATCCAGTGCTAACCTTCAGGAGAGATGAAGTGGACAGAACCAGATGCCGAGGGTGACAAAGTGGGCGATGGGGTGAGAGGCATCAGCCATAGTGGTAAGAGCAGCATTTACCACGTGTGTTATAGGTAATGTTAATATACTGAGCACTTCCTCTGTGCTGATGTGCATTCCAGATCAGCTAAATTAATCTTCACAAAAGCCTTGCTAGGTAGGTGTTCATATGCCCATTTTACAGATGAGGACACTGAGGAAATGGAGGCACCCAGTATGGACATTCTGAAGACGGAAATGGGATGGCTTTGCTAACTGGGCACCATTGGTAAAGGAATGATCCCTCCTAATTTGGTTCTTACTCTGCCCTTATACACAGTTCCAGGCCTCTCATGGTGTCACACCACCAGAAAGAAGACAGAATCCATGTGCGGTGTGGGCTGTCAGGACAGTGATGGCCAGAGCACTGGCTCCAGATTCAGGAGTCACAGATCGATTCTAGAGGATGAATTTCCAGTTGACATTGAACAAGTACATCTCCCTGTCTAAGTCTCAGTTTCTCGATCTATCAAATGGCACAGATGTAAGCTGAAGTCCCTTGCTGCACCGTTGTATTAACCTTGTCTTTCAGTTTCTCTGATCAGATGCTTTGACATCTAGGCCCTTGCTGACCCTGGCGGGACCACCCCTCCTGAAGCCAGGCATTGCTAATGGCAGGAATCAGCTCCTTTTCCAGCATGCCGGAGCCCACACCCCGACCACCTTCTTTATCAGGTTCCTGCCTTAAGCAAACCAGGGCCAGGCACCTGACAACTGCAGACAACCCCCAGGCCCCAGAGCTGGTTGAAATTATTGATTTTGCCAACCCTAATCTTGCTTATCCTGCCTCATCCTTTCATTTCTACAGCAACCAGGATGAAGACTCTTGTCCCCAATTCCTCCTCCTCCCTCTGCCTCCTGACCCACCCAAGTGCCTCACCTTGTGGCGCCCCCATGGTGGTGATGTGTCCCCTCCCCTTGGGAACTGTGAGTAACAAATTATCTTCTCAACGGCAGTCAGCTCGTGGTCTGTTAGGCTTACCATAACTCAAATTTCTGTTAGTATACCATATTTTCAAACAACGCCTTCATTTATGAATACTTTTTTGCATTCTCTCTATACCAGAAACCATGCTCTTTAGAAACAACAACCCATTTCATTTTCACAATAGCCCAGTGAGAAGCTACTGTTGTTATGTCCAGTTTTAGTGGGAAAACTGAGGCACAGAAACGTTAAGTAACATGGTGACAAATAAAAATGGCAAGCAATAGGATATATTGGAGTATATGAGGAAGCCATTTGGTATAAACCTAATTCGGCCTGACTTTTTTTTTTTTCCTCCAAAAGGGCCTGACTGGCTATTGAGCACGCATTGCACATCTGCTTAGACATTTCCTATGGCCAGAACAAAGGCCCTTGAGATAAAGATGCAACTTCCCCCCGACATTAGCATTTTTCCTTAGGCTAGGAACTGATTGCTGCACTCACCTCCCAGCTCACCTGTGACCACCCAGCTGGAGACAACAGACTGCCACCCTGCTGTGTTCACCGAGACAGAAGACCTACCTGCTATTTCCATCAATCGCTGTGCCGGCAGAGTAGTCTCGCGACTATTGTAAAAGGGACATTCCAATCATATGTGAAACATCCTCTTTGAAGGTATATAACGACCCTGTATACCCCCCCCCCCCCACCTCTTTGGAGTGCTCTGTTCCTTTGTGGAAAGACTCTCCCGGGTTATAATCCTCAGATTTAAGCTCAGAATAAACTCACCCAAATTTTCATTTATAGATTGGATATGGATTATTTTCGTCGACAATGGCTAAGAACTCACAGCTACAAAGTGCTGAGCTGGAACCTAAACCCAGGCGCTGTGGCCCCAGAGTCAGTATTAATATCTGCTAAGCTAGTCTCCATGATTTGGCTGTATCCAGACTAATAATCGGGGAGAAAACAAACCGAGATCTCAAAAGTCATTATCTGTGAGACATGAGGTTAGCTGGTTGCCTTTTGCGAGTGTGCAGGCAACTGAGGTCTCAGGGTGTTTATCCTCCACTGCATCTCTGTCAGACTCAGGGCTGGGGATTGTCTGAGCTCCAAGTCTGTGGAGCTCCATTGTCTGTGTCCAAGTGGGCACACTGCTTTTGAACCGGACCTGTCACACCTTTGTCCTATATGTGTTTCCCTCACCTCATCCCTGGACAAGAATTTCCAATGTGCCCGCAATTTGTATTTCAGAAAGACTCACCCCAAACTGTGGAAGAGGCCACGGAGACCAGGACCAGAGAGAAGAGCCACATCGTGGAAGGACAGCAGCTGCTGCGCCTGCAGGACTCAGTGCCGCTGGAAGGGGCTGTGCAGTCAGCCCCAGAGCCCTTCCCCGCCCTGCCCCTCAAGTCCCACCCTCGTAGCCAATGGCCTAATCAGGCAGAGAAGCTCTCTCCCTTCTAAGGATCTCTCTGGGCCTTTTTGGAGCCTCTACACCACACCCACCCAGAGTTTACCCTGTTATCTGAGCAGCACTGAGTAAACTCTCCGATTACAGACAGCCTCAGACTGGTCAAACAACTTGTTACATAAGCGTGTCTCCCTTCCTAAGCTCCAACCTTAGTGCACTGTGAGCTTCCCAAAAGCAGGTACAAGCGACAGAAGCCTTTGCACAAGTCTTTAGAGAGATTTTGGTCTGTGGTTCCCAGAACCAGCTTGAAAACTTTTAGAGAAACTCCCAGCCCTGCAGCTGCTCAGCTGGGGAACTGAGGACAAAACTCTTCATTTCCCTGGGTTTCTATTTCATAGGGGTCTATGCTGCCGAGTTTGGAGGCATCTTAAATTTCATCCAGGCTGCCTTCTGATGCCTAAATTAACTTTACAATATTCCTGCCAAGTGACTGAGCTCCTGTTGCACACCTCCCAGCTCAGGGAACTCATTACCTCTAGAGGCAAAGATCTTTGGACAGCCTGTTCTTGCGTAAAAAAAATTCCATCTCTCCATGGATCCTCACTATAATCATCCATCCAACCTTCTGTTTATTCATTATTCCATTTATTCATTCATTCTCCAAAATTTACCAAATGCCTGCCACTGTGCTAGGTGTTATAAATACAAAGATGAGTTCAAGACATGTTCCATCTCCTCAAGGAGTTCACTGTATAGTAAAAAAGCAAATGAGGCATGGGGAGAGGTGTGAATTTCAATGCAATACAAGAGCACCAAAATTCAGGGATCCCAAGTGCTCTGGGTATACTTAGGAAAGTGTGGTTTACTTGCTGGGGACACAAGGAAGATGCTCAAAGCTTTTTTCGTAGAAGCATTAAATATCTAATAGTAGAGAATCCCTTAAATGCACTCTGGTACAGCTGGCTAAGGACACACTATGCATTCCCTCAAACTAGTGATACTCACCTCTATTTATTGACAAGGAAAGACAGACATGACCTATTATAAAGGGAAAATAAGGTCTTAAACAGTCATGGCTGCTTTTTGGAAACAGTTTGGTAGTTCCTCAAAAATTAAACGCAGAGTTAGCCTATTTCCCAGAAATTCCACTCCTAGGTGTGTACCCAAGATAACTGAAAACACATCCATAAAAAACTTGTACGCAAATAGCATTATTCATAATTGCCAAAAGTGGAAACAACCCAAATGTCCACCAACTGATGAACGGACAAATAAAATGTGTTGTATTCACACAACGGAATATTGTCCAGCCATGAAAAGAAATGAAGTATGGATACTTGTTACAACATCAATGAACCTTGAAAATATTATGTTAATGAAAGAAGCCAAATACAAAAGGCCACATATGGTATGATTCTATTTACGATAAATGTTCAGAATAACCAAATCCGCAGAGACAAAAAGTAGATTAGAGGTTGCTTGGGGAGGATGGAATGAGGAATGACTGCCATTGGGTAAGAGGCTTCTTTCTGGAGTGAAGAAAATGTCCTGGGATTAGATAGTGGTGGTGCTTACACAAATTTGAAATATAATAAGACCACTAAATTATACTTTAAAACAGTGAATTTTATGGTATGTGAGTTATATTTCCACAAAATAAAAAAGTATTTTTTTTAAAAATTCAGTCAAGTATAATATCCCACTTTAGTGAAAATATCTATCTTTATTTGCACAGGAAAAATTCTAGAAGGTTACACATCTAATTAGTATTACAATAGCCATTTCCTGGCTGTAAAATTGTGAATGTTTATACTCATTTGCATTTTCCACTTTTATTCATTCAGACGTTCATTTGACAAATATTTGTTGAGAGCTCACTGTGTGGTGAACACTGTGCTTGAGTGTTTTGTATGCAGGATCTCACTTAGACCTCAAATAACCCTGTGACCTGATACTATTATCTCCTGGGGCTCAGCCTGGTCAGGAACTGGCCCACAGTCACACAGCGGGTACAAGGAAGAGCTGAGGGTTGAACAAAAGCTGCACAACGTTACACACCATACTCTCCACCATGCTGCCGTGGTGTCAAAACTTTTTGACAAACTGACTTTGTTGTTTCCCTAAGCACATGGTCGGTACCCCTGTGGGTGAGCTCAGGCGGCCTCTCTCTTCTGGGATCTTCTCCACTTTTGCCCCTTTTCTGTGCCATGCCTTCCTGCTGACCCCTTCTGGATCCTCAGGCTGCCTGGAAGGCTGGTTGGAAACAGAAGTGCTAGGGTTCTTGAGAGCAGTAGTGAGCAGATGGTAGAGGTGCTTACTGATGGCTCACACTTCATGGTTCTCTCTCCCAGTGAGGACTTGTCACTGAGAAGGTGCTCCCCAGCCAGGAACGCCTGCCCCAGTCCCCCTCACATTAACTGAGTCATGAGCTTCATTCTTGCCAATGGAGAAGGAGGCAGGTGTGAAGCACCATTGTCTCCAGGCCAGCGCAGTAAAGAGGCAACTGTGCCTTCTCCACGCTGGTACTCTTCTCTCAGTGTCATCGGCAAGCCTGCCTGTGTCCAGGCCAGACCAGCATTGGCATCAGGGACAACTGGGAAACCAGCAGGCATAAAACACATGAAAATCCTAGGAAAGTTCACAGGTTCTTGGCCAAGGCTGTAGGTTACAGCTAAACAAAGCTTGTGGACACACAAATTCAAAAAGGGATGCTCATTTGTACTAATTCTAGACACTGTGGCAGGCCACAGAGGGAGCCCTGTGGTGGGGTGAGGGCATTTGACAGCATTACAGCCAGTCCCCAGAGGTCATTGCTCCTGCACAGATTGACCTGGCCTGGGGGTCCTCACTTTTATCCAAGAAAGAAACACACATCATAAAGAGCACTCCTATCTCTATCCACATGGGGCAATCTGGGTGGTCTCATAGCAGAGAACAAGGCTGTTTCTAATCACTTAGCACACCACACACACGTGCACACACACAGGCACACCCCTGTTAAGGTATAACCATCCTGCCTTTTGCCCTGGCCAGCTGGCCTTTGCAACCTCGGCACACAGCCTTGGATCTTAGCCTATGAAGATTGTAGGGTGCTGACTTAGCACAATATAAAAGGCAGGGATGAATTATTCACCCAATTCTGTTGTTCAAGTATATGCCGCCTTGTAACACTAACCAATTTTGCAACTTTCTGTGTCCGACTGCAGCCTGGAAGCTCATTCCTGGTTCATGACATCTCTGTGGAAGTGATGAGTGAGAATGGAGTCTATGAAGGCTCAAGCCAGGCCTCAGTTTTGCTTAATGTGTGTGACCTCCTTCTATCACATTAGTATCGGTAAGCGATACAGCTGTTCTTGGTCAGTGGTGGTTGGTTGGGATTATCGCCTTTCCCTTGCAGAACTCGCGGAGGTTTACCATGTGGAACTACATGGTCTGAAGAGTAAACTCCTAGGAACCAGCTTTAACTCCTAAGTATCTGGGCAGATCTTAGGAGAGAAGAAACCTCTGGGGGCTCCAAATTAGCCCCCCAAAAAACTCTCCATCTCCGTTAATTTACTCAATAGATACATGAAGAGCACATCTAGAGCAAGCACTGAACTAGCATGAGCCCCCGTCCTCCTGGGCCCTTCACTTGACTTTGCCTATTGATCATGGGATTAATCAGGCAGAGCCTTCACGGTGGTGAACACTGCACTGGCAGCCCAGAGGTCAGGGAACCTCCCTGGGTGACTTTCAGGGATCCTTTCTGGAAACCAGCACACAAGAGGCAGGGGTGGCTATGAGTGTGGTGACCTTGTCTGCACCATCCAACGTGGATCAATATTCTGTGAATCTAGAGTTCTTCAACATTTTCCAATGCAGGCTAGACATGAGCAGTGTTTCTGGAATCTCAGTTCTTCTCATAATAATATCATGATTTTGTCATAACGGCATACCATCTGTACTATTGTTAGCAATTTTCTTAAACAGGTTAATTCTGTTTACTTGAGCACACTTATTCAAAAAGGAAATTTCACACCTTTTCCATAAATGGAAGACCTGAATAACTTGTCATGAATTAACAGTAAGCATGGAAAATGTGTCACTGTTTTTTTAAAAATTAAAATGATGGTAAAATTAAAAAGTGAATAAGGAAACATAAGCAATAACACCTCTAATTGATTTACAAAAATGTATACTGAAAAATAAGTTACTCAATGGGAAAACTGATCCATTGTTGTTCAGTTAGTAATATAAGGGCAGGAACAACCTTCACCACCTTCATGACCACTAGACAGGTGATCAGGCTTTAGCTTCATCGAAGGTCATAGTTACTGCAGCCCTTTCCTTGAGTTTCAGGGACCTTCCTTTTGACACTCAGATCACTGGGGAGAAATCTCATCATGTTCCCAATCTCAAGCCCCTGCATGCTGTATTTTAATTAGGGGGTCAAACTGCCCCGGGTCACTTGGGTCCTAGGACTGAGTGAGGGTGAGCGCCTGTGGCAAATTTTGACCTGAGGGTGAGTCCTGGAGGGGAGCACGACCCCATGGGCAAAAGTCATCATCCTGAATGGCACTAACAACTGGTTTCCATGTCATCTACATCAGGCAATCACATGGGACTGCCCAGTTTAGCTCCTGCTGAGTAGGCATGTATTGTGAGAGTAGGGTTACCTATGGTAGCAAACACATCCAGAATTTTGGGAGCTTCTTTCTTGCTTGTGTAAAGAACTGGGGTGTGGGGCTGGCCCCGTGGCCGAGTGGTTAAGTTCTCACACTCTGCTGCAGGCGGCCCAGTGTTCTGTTGGTTTGAATCCTGGGTGCGGACACGGCACTGCTCATCGAACCACACTGAGGCGGCGTCCCACATGTCACAACTAGAAGGACGCACAACAAAGAATACGCAGCTATGTACTGAGGAGCTTTGGGGAGAAACAGGAAAAAAATAAAATCTTTAAAAAAACAAAAAAAGAACTGGGGTGCTATTCAGGGCAACAAAGTGGCTCTCCTCCACTTTGTTATTCAAGGTTCTAACAAGGTCTGAAAACTTATTCTGTAAAGGGCCAAGTGGTAAATATTTTAGGCTTGGGGGTCATATGGTCTCTGTGGCAACTTCTCAATTCTGCTGTTGTAGCAAAAGCAGCATAGACAATACCTAGGAAAAGGGCATGGCTGCATTTCAATAAACCTTATTTTAAAAACCTGTGGTGGGCCAGACATGGCCCATGGGCTGGAGTTTGCAGACCCCTGATTTAGACCATGGCGGTTTTGCCATCTTTAGCTCATAGGTTCTAATGTTGTTATGGGTGTTTATTCCAGTCAGCTGAGGAGGGGAGGAGCATAAAGAAGTGAACATGGTTCCGGGGAGCAGGCATTTGGGGCCAGAGCTGCATGTGGCACTCCTCACCTCTGCTCACATTCCACTGGAAAGAACTTTGACATATGGTCAATCTAATTGCAAGGAAGGCTGGGAATTTTGTTTGTGTTGTGTGCCAAAGAAGCCAGGGCAGACTTTAATGGACAGTTAGCAATCCTGCCACAAATATTATCAATTAAATCACGTATTTGATATTAGAGATTTTTTTCTAATAACAGTAATACAAATGCATAACCACTATATAAATGCCTTAGTTTGTTGGCACACCATCTAAAATGATCTTGCATAACTCTGGGAACAAGTGTACTACACTTTGGTAAACACGGAGCATTTGCATTTCTGTGATTTAAATTCCAAAAGCCTGATTGTACCCAGTCCACACTTGCTAGGGCTACTCTCTAAAGGTTTCCTTCAGCCTTTTAAGAAGAAAGAATTTAAACAGGTGAACCAGAAAGACAGATAAACATTTAGGCCCGAAAAGTTAAGATTGAATTATGTTCTGGAAAGGGCTCAGCAAACTCAAATTGTTATCATAGATTTCATTTTAGACATGTGGGTAAATACAGTGACCTCAACTACTGAAAGGGTTGTGTGTTTTCTTACCATGAAAATTTATATGCATTTATGCCCCAAACTCTCCGTGACTTCTCCTGATTATATTGGGCATTAACAGGTGAGCAGAATTTGGAGGAGCAGAGAAGAGAGGACATTAGAAGTGGTGCAAGGTGGGTTTGTGGGCTTCTTGGGGAGGTCATTTGGGCTGGTTGGGTGAATAGAGGATCGAAGGCTTGAATGCCAAGTGAAGGTAAGCTGACTCTCATCTTGGACAATGGGGAGCCATTGAAAGGCTTTAATCCTGGAAATGACAGCATAAAAAAGGCATTTCTGAAAGTAGAATCCAGCAGAAGCAGGCAAGCCATTGGAGAGGCCAAGAGGATTTCTCTGAATAGGAACCTCCCAGGCACTCACTGGAAGGGTGGAAGGTGAGCTCTCTTTTCCCAAGATGGCTAAACTCGCTGTGTGTCAAAGCTTTTGGCCTTTTGTGCTCCCACAGGCCTCAACGAGAATAATGACATAGTGTCTCCAAAGTGCTGGACTGCACAAAGTTTGCTGGATCACAGGATCTATTGATGCTGTTCTCAGTTCTCACTTTAGAAGGTCATGGAAACCATGGGAAAGTTGTAACCCTCTGAGATCTCCCAAATCATTGTCTTTTCTGTCCTACTTGTCTACTTGTCCTTCTGTACCAGCAGGTCGGGAGCACATTGGGGGCAGGCACAAGAGTGTGTGGGAGGGTGAGTCAGTCCACGGTAACAGATCCCATCACAGGGTTCCAAGGGCCTTTCAAGTTCATACATATAAAATGTCATTTCAACATCCCAATGAGCATGAAAATCAAGACGTTTAAAGTAAACCCAGATACTCAAATTGTCCCTCTCAAATTGGCAAGGATTTTTATCGTTATTATTTTAGTAGTCATGGCAAGTATTGGAAATGATATCAACCCTGATATCAGTTTCCCCACATTAAACCCAGCATATATGGGGTTAAAACCAAAACACTCATTCCCTGCCTACTCTCTGGCTTCCTGGCTCCAGAATCCACTATCCTCCATGGAGACAGACACCGTCAAGGACAGGCACCTGGACTATCTCCTCCCGCAAAGAGATACGGGCTGGTGGGAAAGCTGCTGACCAGCAAGGTCATGAGCTCCCTCCTCTCTGCAAGTGTCTCAAGGCCAAAGACAGGCTGGTGCGAAAGCTCTGACCAGCAGGGCCATATGCTCCCCCTCCCCTACCTAAAACCCCAAATAAAAACCCTTCCTTTTAGCTTTTCGGGGAGTTTGGGATTTGAGCGTTAGCTGCCCTCTCTCCTTGCTCAGCGCTGTGCAAACGATAAAAGTCCTACTTTCTTCCACCACACCCGGTGTCAGAGATTGGTTTGCTGCGCAACGGGTGAGTGAACTCACTTCAGGTTTGGTAACAATTGGGCGACCCAGATGGGACTGTGTCCTAGGTGGATGTCTGGCCTGTGGCACACCGGCCTCTGGCTAAAGGCCTCTCTTGGAAACTGTCCTGCAGCTGCCTGAGCCCCTTGTCTCAGGGACAGCCCCAAGTGGCTGGCTGCTAGCCAGACATTGTTGGCACACTGCACTTTTGCTTTGGTGGTGGAAGAAACTAGGTTTAGGACTTAGGAAGACGTCTCTTGTAAGTAGCTGGTAGTTTTTGTTTTTGTCTTTGTGTTAACCTTTTCCAACAGGACCGGCCGGAAATAACGAGTACCTTGGCAGCCCTCTGGGCTCCGTTTGTTTTGAAGTCGCTGCGACGCCCCGGCCAAATTTTGGTAAGTCCCCCGGGTGTGCACAACCGAGGTCCCTTGTCCTTGCTCATTTGGGAAGATCTGCATGGCGGATCTTCATTTGTTGGGCGCCCACCGAGTGTAGGACACGGACTAAGCTGGGACTGGAAGCACTTTGGTTTTTGGGTTTGGTCTTTGTTTTGGCTTCCGTTTGTGGCCGAGGGTATTTGGGAATGCGCGCTTGTTTGGTGTTTGTTGTTGTTGTCTGTTTGTCTGTCCTTTTAAAAGTGTTAACATGGGAGATGCTGCATCTATTCCACCTAAGAGCCCCTTGGGAAAAACTGGCTGATGGTCGACCTATAGCTATAAGCCAATGTCTAAAGAGGGATGATTTTCTTTTGTAACACCACGTGGCCACAATATTCTTTAGACCTCGGAAAGAAAAAAATGGCCAAAAGATGGATCCTCGAGTTGGGAAACTTTTTAGAGGGCTCTTATGATCAACAACTGTTTTATTGGTACCTACGAAAAGACCAAATTAAGAGGAAACTATAATGACTAGTCTTAAGAACTTAATCAAACTTGGGGTCTCAGCTTCTCGTAGCCTTACAGATGCTAATAAGAATGCTAAGTTAACAAAGAGAAATTAGAAAGGGAAGAGTCACAGGACTCGTCCCAATGGGATAAATGGAACAGATATGAATGAAGTTAAAACAAAGGTTGTAATAAAACACTGCCTAAGGTTGGATGGGCTAAGGGGACCCCCTATTGGCTCCCCAACATTAGAGGACATCAGACAAACCTGTTCTATTTACCCCAGTTTGAAAAATGTAAAAGGTCAGGAGGCAAAAATCAGAGTGAGAAACCTGACCAACAATTGTTTGGGGCAACAGTTAGGCTACTAAGATTAATAAGACTATAAAAATTGAAGTGTTTAAGCTAATATTATATGAAGAGGTTATGTCAACATTGCCTGGATGTTTTCTTTGGGAATAAATGTTATGTCTAACTGGGATGCTTCCACTGAACAATATTGTAATACCAAAACTTCTTAAGAGAATTCTAATGTAAGTTATAATTAAAAGTATAAGGGTTAGTAAAACTAAGATAAAGTTTTGTAAAAATTGATGTACTTAAACGAGCCAATTACAGTTCACCCTAACTGATGTATGCAATTGGAAAAGCCAGCCAACAACCGGGAGCCTGTTTTAATCTTTTGAGGCTTCTAAATAAAATTAAAAATACTTTACTGCCTATTTAAGAGAAAATAATTAAATAATTAAACATGCCAGCAGCCGAACCCAAATCTGCTGCTTTTGTCTATCTCTTGCTAAGCTTCCCAGCAAGCTGAGCTTCGCTTCAACTCCCCCAAAATGTATGATCTAAAATTGAACAAGTAAAAATAAGTAAACTTCTGAGATAATTTAGAATTGTAATGACCATTCTGAAAACCTATTTCAGAAGAGGATTCAAAATCTTTCATAATGGAATGCAGTCTTTAATGAATAAGCAAAAACTTCTGAGAGACAAAGTTATTTAACATGATATAAAATGATCTTTGATGAATGAAAGCCTGTTTAAGTTTGCTGGTTTCATTTAAAAATGAACATGTCTTCAAAGTTATCAGCATTGGCTATAATGCAGACATACAGCCTGGGTTTACTGGTCAAATGAGCTCATGTCATCTCTGTTACAGAATTTATCAGCAAAACTCATAACTCTGTATAATAGCTAATTTTGTTTAATGTCTCATGGAGGTTTTGTAGACAATCTAAATATAATTGTTAAGAACAGGTAAACTAAATAAATGTAAAAAATAAAAGTTTTTGGAAAAACTTTTTAACAATAATTATATATATAATTATATGTATAATAATTATATTATGATATATGTACTTAAAACAACTGAGGATGATAGTTAACTGCTATAATGTCACATGAAGTTTTGAAGAGTAATTGTTAAAACTGGGTAAGAGTTTTAAGTACAATAATTATGTTTTATAGTCTGCGTACTTAACAGCTTCCAAAATCCTTTTGGAAACTTAAATTTTATAGCTTTACTAAGTTAAATTAAATAATAACACTTTATTGGGTATCTAGGTCATTTCCACATAAGATAAAATATTAAAGGTTAACTACTAAGCATATAATTGTCTGCCTTTGGTTTCTTATATCAAAGAGACTAAAAAGTGCTTAGGTTTATTAATAAACATGTTATATGTATGCTGAGAAATTTTCTATAAGAAAACATATATTTCTAAAAGGTCTGTATACAAAGAAAGTAAAATATATGTTTTCAGCAAAAAGATATAAAGAATGGAAATATTTTTGTTTCTTGAGTTGAGAAAGATAAATTTGTCCTAAAGTCCTGGGACAAATTCTGAATGTAAAAAAGTAACCAAAGATTTGTAAAAGTAAAGCCCTAAAGAGTTTTAGGTACGGTCAAGTTGTCCAGGATTAAAGTAAATCCAATTAAGTAAATAAACTTATATGTCAAAAGTAAACTGGTACAAAATTAAAACTTGGTTTCCTCTTTCTTAAAAGGTTAATTTTCCTAAATTTTTAATCTTTTCTTGACAAAAAGATTATAGAAAGGCTTTCTTGACTATTTTAACTCTGTTTCCCCTTGACTGTTTCTGTTGTCACTTTGAATAGATACCTGAACATGGTTTTACAAGTGAACTTTGTTTCCTATCTGAACAAATGCTTTAAAGTTTTTAATATTTTTGACAAGCTTCCCCCCTGACAGAAATATTCAAGTATTGAATAAAAGCTTTCTTTTGACCTGGAAGAGGAGAGAAGGTTTCTCTGGGGATTTTCAGAGGGTCCCTGGGACTTCTTGGAGAATTTTGCTCTCTTCCTATAAGAAAAGAAAGCTAAACTAATAAGGCTTATTTTGTATGTTAAATTACATGAGAAGCATTGTCAAATAAGTAATGATAAACTTTCTTAAATGATATTACGTAAATGAGTGTTATTGATATAAATATTTTAAAAATTATCTGGCCTGTTCTGATTGTCAGCTATAATCCTGGTTATTATCTCAAAATGCTATATATCACAGACATGGTCAAATGCCTTTGTCAATTACCATTTTTGAATGTTTTGTTATTTATGAACAATGGCTATTTTACTTTGATGTTTTTGCAAATACGTTTCATCCGCAGAGAAATTCATGGAAAGGACTCTGACACTCTAGAATACAGGTTTCCAATAAACGTTCAGATTGTAAAACCAAACTGGGTAAAAATTACAGAACTCCAACAGAGAAACTGATGACCTCACAAACTGCTGACAGATTAAGATCAAGAACCAATTACACAGGACAGAATAAACTGATAGGGATGATTGTAATTTTTATGACTTTTTGATTGAGATATTGCTGATTTTTGATATTTTGCTTTTTTTTAGAGTTAAGAAAACCTTTTCCTCTATTCCCTTAAAGAACTATGACTTACAGCAATTTATAAACAAAATTGAAGCATTTATCTTTTCCTCCCTATGTGAGCCCTCCAAAATGTAAAAACCCCTGATGAGTAAGTATTCTTATTCTTATGGCAATTTGGTTGTTTGCATAAGTCCAATAAGAATCTGTTCTTCTGTTAACAGGACACAATTGGAAACACTGGTTATATTACCAAGGCTTTGACTGGAACATCATATTTGAAAAAACATACAGGCTTGGATATAACAAGACAGCTTTTTGAGGAATGAAGGTTGACATTCTGGAATAAAGCCACTTGGAAATATTGGCCTGGTACTGTGCTTATGGATTCTGTAACCTGATAAGGTTGAGCAAAGAATGTCGTTCCCTCTGGCAGGTACAAGGAACCTCAATATTTTGGGGAACCTCGTGAAGAGAGGAATTCACCCAAATCTGCAGGTGCTGAAGGCAGAAGGTGATAACAGGTCCTTTGCTTGGCTTTCCTTGAGAGACCTTTAAAGTTCAACCTGAGATTCCTTATAAGGTTCCAGCAAAGCAGATTAAAAAAGAGCCTATATGGTCAACTACTATTCTTGCTGTACTTATGCAAATAATTATGCCAAATTTATTAAAACTAAACATTGTGCAAACCAGTTAGTCTTAATTTGGCTATGTCTAGTGAAATTGAGGGTGATTTTAGGGAGGAAGATTATGTTTCAATAGAAACTATAATACATGTTTATAGATATTAGATTTTAATTTTTTCGATTATCTTTGAAATTTTGTTTCACTTCTGTTAACTGGACTGGACCTTGAATTCTTTTAGTCTCCTGAAATATCCGGCTAAAAATCTCCAAACTAACATTTTCAGGGCTTTTCCCCATTATTTTTATTTAGAGTCATTGAAAACTAAATCTGTCCTTTTCCTAAAGCTTTACAAACTGAAGCTGGAGGACCTAATATAAACTTAAAAGAGATTCATGTCTACTGCTGTGTAAGCCACTCAAAAGTCTATCTGAGTGCCCGATGACACCATCAGAGACATTTCAAACTGCAAAAGATGCTTCGACCCTGACTTCTAGGAATCTTGATTGGCTGCCCCCTGGACTCAGAAACTGGTTTATAATTTGCTCCAACCATTAACCTTGTTTTTCTCTTTTTGTTTCTCTAGAAAAACTTCTTAATAAATACCTGGTTACTTACTTACATGATACAGGCCTAACTTTGGGAGCCCACCAGCATCATCACCTTATTAAAAGACTGGTTCAATGAGATGAAACAACCTATGCCCCATTTCAGCAGGAAGTAGCTAGATCGGTCACCACCCCAAATCCCTCAAGATTGAGGGATGGACATAAAATAGGGGGGGAGTTGATATCGACCCTGATACCAGTTTCCCCACATTAAACCCAGCATATATGGGGTTAAAACCAAAACACTCATTCCCTGCTTACTCTCTGGCTTCCTGGCTCCAGAATCCACTATCCTCCATGGAGACAGACATCGTCAAGGACAGGCACCTGGACTATCTCCTCCCGCAAAGAGATACGGGCTGGTGGGAAAGCTGCTGACCAGCAAGGTCATGAGCTTCCTCCTCTCTGCAAGTGTCTCAAGGCCAAAGACAGGCTGGTGGGAAAGCTCTGACCAGCAGGGCCATATGCTCCCCCTCCCCTACCTAAAACCCCAAATAAAAACCCTTCCTTTTAGCTTTTCGGGGAGTTTGGGATTTGAGCGTTAGCTGCCCTCTCTCCTTGCTCAGTGCTGTGCAAAAAATAAAAGTCCTACTTTCTTCCACCACACCTGGTGTCAGAGATTGGCTTGCTGCGCAACAGGTGAGCGAACTCACTTCAGGTTCAGTAAAAGAAATATATGGGAAAAAATAAAAACCTTCACCAATGATGAAAGATAAACTGGTACAGGCATTCTTAGGGGGCAATTTGGCAAAATATATCCAAATACAGTCATCCCTGGATATCCTTGGGGAGTTGGTTCCAGGATCCCCTGTGGATGCCAAACTCTGTGGATGCTCATGTCCTTTTGTAGGCGCTCTGTATCCACAGATTTTGCACTTCGACATTCAACCAACCTCAGATCATCAACATAGAACTCCATCGGCGGGGCCGGCTCCGTGGCTGAGTGGTTAAGTTTGCGTGCTCCGCTGCGGCGGCCCAGGGTTTGGATCCTGGGCACGGACATGGCACCGCTCGTCAGGCCACGTTGAGGCCGTGTCCCACATCCCACAACTAGAAGGACCTGCAACTAAGATATACAACTATGTACCGGGAGGGGGGGTGGTGGGTTGGGAAATAAAGCAGAAAAAAAAAAAAAAAGAACTCCATCGGCAGTTGGTTGAATCACTGCATACAGACAGCTGACAGCACTTAAAGGGGGAGAGCAAAAGGTGCTCTCCGTTGCCCCAGCCATTGTCCCTCCAGGAATAATTCTAAATGAGCCTAAAGATGTGCATGTATCAGATGGTTCACCTCAGTGATATTGACAGTAGTAGGAACAATGAATTAACCTGAGTGACCAACAATAATAAATGGTTAAATAATTTATTAACTATTCCTACTATGGGATGTTATGTAGCTGTCAAAGTAGATACATATATACTATTGTTTCTAAATGTTCATTAAAAATTCAGTTGGCCATTTCCTACTAAAGAAAAAGGATTGGACATTGCATTTATTTTCACTCTCTACGCAAATTCATCTAGAAGGACAGTAAAATAAAGTCTTTAAAGGCACAAGCCCACAGGGAATAAACAGAATGCAAGCATTTTGGAAGCTGGAAGATGGACAGAGCAATGATGACTACTTTCTGAGCAGGGAAAGTAACAGTCAAGGCACAGGGAGGAGGGAGCCCACACACACACATGGATTCAAGGCAGAGGCAGCAGAAAACTCCCTGGATTGAGAGCTGCCGGGTACCTGTGGAAGTGGATGCAGGCATCCCTCACCTACGCACACGGCGAGGACAGCTCTCCCCTCTGAGACCCACCCCCAGGCCACAGTCCCCACAGGTGCTCTGCCTCTGCCAGGCCTGGAACTGGATTGAATCCCGGGAATCTGATCACCTGATCACAGCAGAGTATCTGAAGGGCCTTGGCATAATCAACATAATGTGATTTCTGTCCAGAGATCTGAGTGTCATAAAGAAGGTCCCTGAAGTCTCAGGACATTGCTGCAGTGACAGTGACCCCTGAAGAAGCCGGTGTCTGGTCACCTACCTAGCAGTCATGATGGTGGACAAGGTTGTTTCTGCCCTTATGTTACTAACTGACCATCAATGGTCCACTTTTCCCATTCAGTGGCTTATTTTCAGGAATGCAATTTTGTAAATCAATTGTTGCCTATAGTAAAACTAAACAAAGAAAGGTACACTAATTAATAAGAATAAAAGTGTAGAGACTTTCAGAAAATACCAAGTCTTGACAACAATAGAGAACAGCTGGAAATCTCTTACTCTGCTGAGAGGAGGGCAAATTTGTACAACCATGCTGGAAAACTTTTTGGAGTGTCTACTGTAAAGTTGACATCTGCAACCCCTGTGACCCAAGAAAGCCACTTGTAAGTAAATATCCAAGAGAAATGCATACACACAGTCACTAAGTGACATGTTCTAGAATATCCAAGGGAACTCTTCATAAAAACCTAAAACTGGAAACCATCCAAGTGCCCAACAGCAGTAGAATAGATAAACTTATGTCACATTCACACAAATAACGACTATCCAGCAATGATAAAAGAACAAACTACAAGCACACACTGTATGGATGAGTGTCATAAACATGATGTTGAGGGAGAGAAGCTGCACAAAAGAGTACATGATTCTGTTTCTATGAAGTACAACACCCAGAAAACTGAAATATACTGATAGAGGTCAGGGTAGTGGGTACCTTTGAAGGTGATGGGGCAGGAAGAGGGGTGGTGGGCATGGCCTGGAACTGAGCTCAGGATGGAATCTGGGATGCTCATCATATTCTTTGTCTTGATCTGGATGCTGCTATACAGGCATGATCAGTTAGTGAAAATTCATAAAAATTACTGCTTTGTGTATTATATTCACTTAAAAAACTCAAAAATTTGTACCAGTCTTAAGAACTTACTGTTTAATAGAGGAGAGAATACTGTTTTGGACAAAGTTACTGAGAATTTTATAAATCATAGCAATAGAATACAATATAACAAGTCAAATGTGCAATTATTTGATTCTGGACTTTATAGCATGAGATACACAAATCCTACTTAACCTTACCTAAAGCATATATTGAGTACATTGGCTCTCATATTTGAAAAGTCTAGGAGGTAAATTGAGCTTCAAATGTAATTTTATAAAAGGACACAGGTAGATAGATGATAGATGGATAGATAGATTGATGGATAAATGGACAGATGATGGATGGATGGATGGATGGGTGGGTGGATGGATGGAAGGTCAGCTAGACTGGTAGATAAATTCATTATCAATCATCCCTCTGTAAAGAAAGAACTCTGTTGCCTACAGGTCAAGGTTTAAAAGCTGTTCCTCTAGGCCTCCAGGGTGTGTCCAGAAACCTTGCCAATATCAGCCACGATGCCCACTGGGCTGGGCCCCTCCCCACCACTGAACATTCATGGTCATGCTGACACCACACCTCTCCTGGCCTTTATCCTCCTATCCATCCTTTAAGTCCTAACTTCAGTTCCAGTTCATCCAGATAGACAGCAATATCTTTGCGAACAAATTCCCTTTTATTGGCCGGGAAAGTGCCAAGTTAGGTTATCTCCCCAGCCCCTCTTCCCTGGGAATAAGATGAGGCACACCCTTAACACAAACTTCCAGCAGAGCACAAGGGTCTGTCTGAGCTGGGGGAAGGGAGGCTCACCCTGTAGATGTGTTACCTGGGGTGCGCCAGGCAGGGCAGCTTCCCAGGTGCAGGGCCTCAGCCCACCTCCCTCCCTCCCCACCTCTGCCCAGGGGAAGCCCCTGACTTGCAGCCAGGGCTACAGGCTGAGAGGGAGGAGAAGTGGGCCTCGGGGTGGGGCAGGCAAATTAGGAAAGAAAAAGACTGCTGGCCCAACCTCTGTTCTGCCTGTGAGTCTAGTCATTTCAGTCAGAATTTTCAGGTGATGGATTGTACGTTTCCCTTTTCCAGATGTTACAGGGAAAAGGGACAATGATGAATGGTACTGTTTGTAATTTAACTCTTTCCTATGGTTTTCTTCTCAGTTCAAGTTCTACAGTATCACATCATCAGTGCCCCAGGAGCCTCAGATGGAGAGCTTTTTTCCTTTGTATTGCTGTCCTCTGCTGGACATTACGACACTCACAGGTAAAGACTGATTTGGGTGGTCTCCAAAATTTTGTTTTGGTTTGCTTTAACTGGTTCAGGCCCAAAGTCATTTGGAAAAAAACAAAAAGAAAGGGAAGGATTTTCTGTAAACAAATAAATTGTTTAATTTATAACAAGAGTGTAATTAAATATTTTATGTTTTACCATGATGTAAAAGCAGAGGTGAATTGTGAAATACATGCAGCCATGCTGCTGAGGAGGCTGAAGTGATGGGACGTTTTAGGGAAGCGAATGTGTAGAACACAGGAGAGAATCTAGAAAGGGCGTGGATTCTGACCCGGTCCGTCTTCTGCAATTCAGATGACGGATATACTTTTTAAAACTAAAAGTACTCATTCCCAAAGTTGCTCATCAAATTGTGCCCGTGAAAGTCCAGGAGCAGCTGGTGGCTAAAGAGATTGTGATGGATCCTCATCAGGCAGGTATGCAAGGCGATTTTTGGAAAATCCTCTAGCATCGTGGAAAATGCTTATGCCACATTGTTAACACTCAACAGTTCTTAATCAGGGTGGGCATTGAAAGCCTAAAAACTGAAAATGTAGATTTTCAGGACCCATCCCAGAAGATTCTGCTTCAGTTGCACTGGGGAGGGGCCTTGGTATTGGAATTTAGGAAATTCCTCCAAGTGAGTCTTCTCTTACAGCCCACAGAAAACCCTGAGTTCAATGAGAAAAAGCAGGACGCCAAGTGGCATTGATATTTCAACTTTAACTCAATAAAACATCTGATTGCATGTGGACGGGAACAAGGATGGAAGTAGGCCCTGTATCAGCATGACTTGGAAATATTCTCCTTCTTTGCAAGACACCTATTTAAATTAGACCCATATTTGAGGATGCTGGGACTGTGAGAAGGATATAAATAATACACGTAATGCCATTGAAAATGATTATATTTTTTAAATGACTTCAGTGGTGTTTTTAATCTGTTGGTTTCTCCAAATATCAATGGAGACATTAATCTTCTGCAGCTGCAGAGGAAACTGAATTTCCAGCTTGTTTGTATGTGGTTTTGTCTCTCTTCCCAGAGCCATAAAGTGACCCATACGTTGTGACCCTCCCCTCCCACAACCTCCTAAGCCAGAGACAATCAACAGCTTTGGAGCATCTGCTGAGGGAGGCAGGCAGCGCGGCAGGAAGAGTCCTGCTCTGGAGAAACAAGAGACTCAAGGTCTGGTCTGGACTTGCTGCTAACTCAGTGAGTGATGCTGGGTGACTCCCTTCACCATTCCACAGATTACTGTAAAATGAGAGGTCAGGGGTCCAAACTTAAATACCTGGAGGGATCAGGTAATATCAGTGAGTGAAATAGGCCAGGCACAAGACAAAGGGGAACAGTGAGGATGGCGGAAAGTTGAGAGCTCATGCCTTTGTAAAAGGGGCAGCCACATCTCAGTTCCTGCAGATCAGTTGTCTCCAAGGATAGGTGTCACTGAGAATAGTTGTACAAGTGGTGGACTGCACAAGGGCACTATTTCAGAGGAGGTGTCGTTCACATCACTGATGTAGATGTTTACCAATGGCAGCTTCCTGGAAGATGTCTGTAGAGGGTTTACAGGAAAAGATGCCTTCTCATTGCACAAAGGTGCTGCATGTGCTGTCAGAAGCCCTGGTTACCATGTGGGAATGCAGCTCCAAGGTGTCCAGATCTTTTTTTCTGGAAAGCTGGAAATATGGCTGCTAATGTGAAGTTTCCCTAATTTAAATTTAGCTGGAAACTAATTCCAAAGCATTTTTGACATTGTGTGGGCTAAACAAAACAGTCCTGGGGGCTGGATTCAGGCTATGATTGGCGATCTCTGACCCAGATGACTGTAAATTACTGACATCCCAGAAACCCTCCTCCTCTGTGCTCCTCATTCTCTAGGATCCATTAAGTTTCAGATGTACCAGGTTGGGGAATTAAATGATGATGTGAAAGATCCACCATCCCTGCATCTTGTAGGTCCTCAGTGGAGGCACTAAACTCTGCCACACCCCTCCCCAAGGATACAATATTGTTTTCTTACTTACTATCTTGGCCATTGGGTGGGTGCCTCCTGGATTCTGGCAGTTTCAGATGTTTCCATTTGACCTTCCATACTATGATAGCTCTTACTCCATAGACTAGAGACCCTATATTGGAGATTGATCTAATTTCCAAGTAGATCAAGCCCAAATTATGAACTTGAACGCTGGAGAAATGACCACTGGGTGGGGTCCATTGAGCCAGTGGATACACCATGAGCTGGACTTTAGCCAAGACTCCATTTATTACCTAGTCCCTTCAGGACCCTACTCTAACAAGGGGGGTCATAATAACACTTAAGTCTCCAGATATTAATGTCAATTCAAACTCTGTCTCCAGTAGTCTTGGAAATGCTTGCTCAGCACATAGTCACTCAAGTAAATAGCCGCAGGTCCTTTTGAAGAAGAACTAGGAAAATTGTGACAATATATGGTTGCCATAATGTTGCCCAGCCCCTCTTCCAAGGGACACAGTCCCCCACCCATTCAATGCTTTCCACATCTTAATATTGGCCCAGTTCTCTTTCTCTCACCAGGGTATGGACTACATGAGGGGAGGGACATTTTGGAATTATCTTCACCATCAAAGACCAGTGTTGAGCCTGACTGAACAGGATTATAATAAATGTTAAATATAAAATTGTAAATGTGATTCTCATGCAATTTGATAAAGAGGAATTTTAATAAAATGTGTACTTGAATTACCCAAACCCAGGAAAATACTCAAATCTGACAGCTATTATGACTATAAAGAGCCTCAACTGGATTTTGGTGGGCTAGTATTAAAATGGAAACACCTTACAGACAAAACTATTCAACTGGATCTCAGAACCACGTGATAGTGACCTTCCAGGCAAGAATGGATCAGATGCACACTCACTAAAAGGAAATTTATTTGGGTGCCTCTGGTAGTGCATAAGCTGAGTCTGTGGAGGGTCCTGTAAGCACCTGGGTATGCTGGGCCTCCTTTATATATTCCATCAAGCTGAGAAGGAATTAAATCTATGAAAGGTAAATGACTATTATAAAGACATTACAGGGGCCAGCCAGGTGGTGCAGCAGTTACATTTGCACATTCTGCTTCAGTGGCCCGGGGTTCGCCAGTTCAGATCCCCAGTGTAGACATGGCACCACTTGTCAAGCCATGCTGTAGTAGGCATCAGACTCATAAAAGAGAGGAACACGGGTACAGATGTCAGCTCAGGGCTAATCTTCCTCAAAAAAAGAATAAAAATTAAAAAAAAAAAGACATTACAGAGTTTAGAGGGAAAATTGGAAAAAATGAGTGGAAAGTTTTAGAATTAAAGTAGAGAAATGAAAACTCTACAAGAAACCAAAGAAAAATCCTACAGCTGAAAACTACAGTATATTGAATAAAGAATCAATTGAGTAGGCTCCACAGAAAACTGAAGAAAGCTGAAGAAAAAGAAAATTAGTGATCTTAAGGACATGGTAATGGTAAGTTCCAAACTGAAGCACAAAGTGGAACAAAAAGGAATAAAAAGAGCATCAATAACATGAAGTACAATATGAAATGGTCTGACACGTGCATAATGAAGGCCAGAGGAGAGTAGAAGGAGAAGGAAGTAGCAGAACTATTTGAGGGATGTTGGTTAAAAAACTGATGAAAGACATCAACCTACATATCTAAGAATCTCCACAAATCCCAAATGGATAAACACAAGGAAAGATGTTACACCTTAGCACATCATAATCAATCACTGAAAACTCAAGTTAAAAAAATCTAACCAGCAGCCACAGAATAAAATACCCCTTGATTTTAGAGGAAAACAATGAGAATGATAGCTAGTTTTCTTAGAACAATGGAAGGCAGAAGATAGCAGAATGATGAAAGTAAAAGCACTCTCCATCCAAAACTTTTTATCCATGGAAAATATCATTCAAGATGGAAGAAGAAATAAAGACATACAGAAAAGAAATGCAGAGAGAATATGTTATGGCTAGGCCCTTACTGCAAGAAAGGCTAAAGGATGTTCTTCAGGAGATGTGGGGTGCCATTAGAGAAAATGGTGCCATGAGGAATCTCAAGGGCCCATCATTCCACAAAAACAGTGAGGACACTGGTAAAAAAAAAAAAAAAACTGTAAGAGTCAACTTTATATGAACTCTGGAAATGAGTCAACACTGTACATAACCAGGCGAACACTGAATCTAGAAAAAGGTGGCTGAATCTTGTAGGACAGCTTTGTGGCATGGTAACCTACTTTGCCACTCCCCCCCCCCCCCATCCCCATCTCCATAGCAGTCCAGTGTCTCCTGAAGGACTAGTTCAAAAGACTTGCTTTTATTGAGGCTAAATCACAAGTTTCCCAACATGAAGAGGTGACTAATCAGAGGGCTTTTGTCAAAAACACTTAAAGACAAATGTATTAGCTGCTGCCACATGGGACAAAGCATATTAGATGGAGCAAACAACAGACAAACAGAAAAGCTTGAGAGGGAAAACTTGGGAATGAGCTACTTCGGAGAATAAAGGCTTTGAGAGCTCCCACCTTGAGAATCTAAAAAGGCCATGTGTATGTCAAGGCGGAGGAGCACACTCAGAAGAGACCTGTAAAGATCCTAAGGTCTCACATATGTCTGACCTTCAGGCTCTCTCCAAATAACTATGAAGGCTACGACAGAGTCGTAAATTGCCCAGCTGAGTATTGAAGACATACCCCAACAAAGAGAGCACATCTGCAAAAACTAGGAATTGTGGTGGAGGGGAGATTGGTGCCATTGCTGTTCTAGGAATTTAAAGGAATCTCTTGTCAATTCACTAGCTGGCCACTAAGGTAGTCAAAGATTTCAGTGGCCACACAGAACAAACAATACAGGCTTCACCAAATTAGTTCATAAAAGTCACTACAACTAACAGCACCAACCACAAGCAGTAAAAACAAGCCCTATGCGTGTGACTTCCAGAGTTGCCACCTTATACTATTCAAGATCACCAGTTTTCAACAAAAAATTATGAGGCCAGCAAAGAAATAAGAAAGCACTGGCCATATACACAAGGAGATAAGAATTAATAAAACTTGTCCCTGAGGAAGAATGGACATTGGATTTACCAGAAAAAGACTTTAAATGACTATTTTAAATATGCCCAAGAACTAAAGGAAAGTATGAACAAAGAACTACAGTGAACCACGAGAATGACATCTCATCAAACAGAGAAGAGCAATGAAGACTTAGAAAGTTTTAAAAGGAATCTAACAGAAATGCTGGCATTGAAAAGTACAATAACTGCAATGAAAACTTTACCAGAGGGGTTCAACAGCCGATCTCTGTAGGCAGAAGAATAAGTGAACTAGAAGATAGGTCAACTGAGATTACCTAATTCAAGGAGCAGAAAGCAAAGAGAATGAAGAAAAATAAAGCCTACACTGCGGCATTTCATCAAGAATCCCAGTATAGAACATGTAATAGGAATCTCAGAAGGAGAGCAGAGAGAGACAAAGGGACAAAGAGTAATTGAAGAAATAAAAGCAAAAAATTCACAAATTTGATGAAAGACATGAATTTACACATCTAAGAAATTCAACAAGCCCCAAGAACTATTAACTCAAGTCAAAGACAAAGAGAGAATCCTGAAAGCCACCTGAGAGCAGCAACTCTACACAGACAAGTTATCACCAATAAGATTCATAGCTGCTTTCTCATCAGACACCACAGAGGCATTAGAATGACATGTTCAAAGTACTGAAAGAAAAAAACCCTGTGAGTTAAGAATTCTACATCAAACAAAATTGTGCTTCAAAAATGAGAGATAAATTAAGACATTCCCAGAAAAACAAAAACTAAGACCGGTTTTCACTAGTGTATCAGTGCTACAAGAAATGCTAGAAGGAGTTCTTCTGGCAGAAATAGACAGTAACCTAAACCCAAATGAAGAAATAAAAATCACTATACCAGCGGAAAGGGGGGTGGGGGGTGGGCACCAAAGGGTGAAGTGGTGCACCTACAACGTGACTGACAAACAATAATGTACAACTGAAATTTCACAAGGTTGTAAACTACCATAATCTTCAAAAGAGTAAAAAACATCAGTAGTACAGGTAACAACATAGGTAAGTTTAAGAGTCAGTACTAATGTACTTGTGGTTTGTGACGCCTCTTTTTATATGACAAAATAAAACAATAATTATAACTGATATTAATGGACACAAAATGTAAAACGATACAATTGTTCACAAAAATGAAATGAAGGGATGTAGAGCTATAGAGGAGAAAAGGTTTCAGACACTATTGCAACTGACTTGGTATGAATCCAAAGTAGATTGTTGTAAATTCAGATATTAAGTGTAATCCCCAAAGGAATCAGTAAAGAGTAATTGGAAAATATTCAGGCATAACTCACTTTATTGTGTTTCATTTTACTGCACTTTGCAGATATTGCCTTTTTTGCAAATTGAAAGTTTCTGCAACCTTGCATCAAGCAAGTCTATTGGCACCATTTTTCCAACAGCATTTGTTTACTTCATGCCTCTTTGTCACATTTTGGTAATTCTTGCAATATTTCACAGTTTTCCTTACTATTATATTTGTTATTGTGATCTGTGATTAGTGATATTTGATGTTACTACTATAATTGTTTGGGGGTGCCTTGAATAGCTCCCAGATACGATGGTGAATTTAATCAATAAAAGAGTGTTCTGACTGCTCCACCGACCGGATATTTCCATGTCTCTCTCCTCCTTGGCGTCCCTCTTTCCTGAGACACAGCAATATGGAAATAAGGCCAATTAATAACCTTGCAATGACCTCTAAGTGTCCAAGTGTAAAACAAGAGTCTCATATCTCTCACTTTAAATCAAAAGCTACAAATGATTAAGTTTAGTGAGGAAGGCATGTCAAAAGCCGAGATACGATGAAACTAAGCTTCCTGCACCAAATAGTTAGACAAGTAGAGAATGCAAAGGAAAAGTTCTTGAAGGAGATGAAAGTGCTACTCAAGTGAACACATGAATGACAAGAAAGTAAAACAGCCTTATTGCTGATACAAAGAAAGTTTTAGTGCTCTGGATTGAAGATCAAACCAGCCACAACAGTCACTTAAGCCAAAGCCTAATCCAGAGCAAGACCCTAACTCTCTTCACTTCTGTAAAGGCTGAGAGAGGTGAAGAAGCTGCAGAAGAAAAACTTGAAGCTAGCAGATGTTAGTTCATCAGGTGTAAGGAAAGAAGCCATCGCTATAACAGAAAAGTGCAAGGGGAAGCAAAAAATGCTAATGTAGAAGCTGCAGCAAGTCGACCAGAAGATGTAGCTATAATAATTAATGAAAGTGGGTACACTAAACAACAGATTTTCAATGTACATGAAACAGCCTTATATTGGAAGATGATGCCATCAAGGACTTTCACATCTAGAAAGGAGAAGTCAGTGTCTGGCTTAAAAAATTCAAAAGACAGGATGACTCTCTTGTAAGGGGATAATGCAGCTGGTGACTTTACATTCAAGCCAATGCTCATTTACTGTTCCAAAGATCCCAAGGCCCTTAAGAATTATGCTAAATCTACTCTGCCTGTGCTCGATAAATGGAATAACAAAGCATGGAGGAAAGCACATCTGTTATCAGTGGTTTACTGAATATTTCAAGCCCATTGTTGAGACCTACTGCTTAGGAAAAAAGATTGCTTTCAAAATATTACTTTCTGTGGACAATGCACCTGGTCACCCGAGAGCTGTGATGGACACGTACAATGAGATTGAGGTTATTTTCTTACCTGCTAACACAACACCCATTCTGCAGCCCATGAATCAAGGAGTAATTTTGACTTTCAAGTCTTACGATTTAAGAAATACATTTTGTTAGGCTATGGCTGCCATAGATAGCGATTCCTCTGATGGGTCTGGGCAAAGTCAATTGAAAACCTTCTGGAAATGGTTCACCATTCTAGATGCCATTAAGAACATTCATGATTCATGGGAAGAGATCAAAATGTCATGGAAAGAGTTTGGAAGAATTGGATTCCAAGCCTCACGGATTACTTTGAGGGGTTCAAGTCTTATTGGAAGAAGTAACTGCAGGTGTGGTGGAAATAGCAAGGGAAATAGAAGTATTAGAAGGGGAGCCTGAAGAAGTGGCTCAGTTGCCGCAATCTCATAATAAAACTTTGATGGATGTGGAGATGCTTCTTATGAACAAGAAAAGAAAGTGGTTTCTTGAGATGGAATCCACTCCTGGTAAAGATGCTATGAAGATTGTTGAAATGACAGCCAGAGATTTAGAATATGTCATAAATTTAGCCAACATATTAGCACACAGATTGACAGGATTCACTCCAATTTTGAAAGAAGTTCTGTTGTGAGTAAAATGCAAGCAAACAGCATTGCGTGCTACACACAAATAGTGTGTGAAAGGAAGAGTCAATTGATGAGGCAAACTTCATTGTTGTTTTATTTTGTGAAAAGGCCATTGCCACCCCAACCTTCAGCAACCTCCACCCTAATCAACACTGAAGAAAGACCCACCAGCAGCCAAATATTATGACTCCCTGAAGGCTCAGATGATGGGAAGCATATTTTAGCAATAAAGTATTTTTTAATTAAGGTATGCATGTTGTTTTTTAGACAATGCTATCGCACACTTACTAGATAAGAGTATAATGTAAACATAACCTTTATATGCACTAGGAAAAGAAATAATTTGTGTGACTGGCTTTACTGTGATATTTGTTTTCTTACAGTTGTCGAGACTGAAACCCACAATATCTCGGAGGTATGCCTGTATGGTAAAAGAAATAATAAGGGGAACAAAATGGCACCCAAAAAATATCTCACACGGAAGGATGTGTAATGGAATAATTGAGCATCAAAAAGATTCAAGACATATAGAAGACAAGTGACAAAATGGCAGAGTCTATCCTTTCTTATATTATATTAAATATAAATATAAAATACATTACGTTAAATATATATAGATATATTTTACACTATATAAAATATTTAACTCTGCAATTAAAAGACACAATCAGTGGAGTAGAGAAAAATACATGATGTAACTGCACACTATCTATAAGAGACTCTCCTTATAACCAGAGATGCAAATAGGTTGAAACTGGAAGCGTAGAACAAGATATTCTGTGCAAACAGCAACCAAAAGGGAGCTGGAGTTGTTATACAAATATCAGACAAAATAGAGCTTAAGACAAAAAATGTTACAATAGATTCAGAAGGATGTTATCTAGTGATAAAAGGGTCAACTCACCAGGAAGACGTAACAATTATAAACATTCATACACCTATCAACAGAGCCACACAATAAATGAAGCAGAAACTCAACAGGACTAAGGGGAGAAATAGACAGTTCCAAAACAATAGTGGGAGACTTCAATATACCACTTTCAATACAGCATGGAACACCTACACAGAAAATTGCCGAGGACATGAAAGACTTGAAAAACACTATAAGCCAACTAGACCAAGCGGACATATATAGCACACTCTATACAACAAAAAAACAAAAGACACATTCTTCTCAAGTGTACATGGGACATTCTCCAAGACATACCATATGTTGGGTTACAGAACAAGTCTTAAAAAATCTAAAAAGTCTGAAAGCATACAAACTATCTTCTCCTACTGTGATGAAGTGAAGGTGGAAATCAGTAACAAAAGGAAATTCAGAAAGTTGAGAAATAGGTGAAGTCTAAACATGAAGCTCTTAAACAACCAGTAGGTCAAAGAAGAAATCACAAGAGAAGTGAGAAATACTTTGAGATGATGAAACCAAACACAACATGCCACAACTTATTGGATGCACTGAAAGCCGGGCTCAGAGGGAGATTTATGCCTGTAAATGCACACATAGAAAAGAAG